>NW_020223377.1:131305-162878 GCF_003070985.1 Temnothorax curvispinosus | reverse complement strand
ATGATAACGAATTGTTGTTAATAATTATAGAATCAGAGCACTGATTTCTAAGCCGAGAACTCCGCGTGACGTGTTATATTGCAATCAAAATTAAGTATGTTAATTAATTGTTAGAACTTTCAGCCGTTAAAAGAAATTTGTTATGTCAATTGTAGTTAAGGGGAGGTAACCGTTCAGAGGCCCAAAAAATTCATGAATTTTTTTAATAGAAAGTAAATAAATTTGAAAATATCTTTTAAGGGGTTTTATTCTTGTACTGTTACATAAGAAATTATTATTTTTTCATGTCAAAATGGCGGCTCTTGCTTCCACGCCATGAAGCCACAAACGACGTGAGTTTATGCGCGCGGAGCGCTCCACAGCCTTGCCAGCTGATCTCAAACAAAAAACACAAAAAATTTATTAAACTAGACTAAATTTGGGGAGCCTTATTGTTTTCTGATTTTTAAAAAATCCCCGGAAAACAAAATGGCAGCCATTTGAAAAAAACCCATTTAACGAAAACAATGAGTTTTTTTAAATGGCTGCCATTTTGTTTTCCGGGGTTTTTTTTTAAATCGAAAAACGATAAAGCCCCCCAAATTTAGTCTAATTTAATAAATTTTTTGTGTTTTTTGTTTTAGATCAGCTGGCAAGGCTGTGGAGCGCTCCGCGCGCATAAACTCACGTCGTTTGTTGCTTCATGGCGTAAAAGCAAGAGCCGCCATTTTGACATGAAAAAAATAATAATTTCTTATGTAACAGTACAAGAATAGAACCCTTTAGAAAATTTTTTTTAATTCATTTATTTTATATAAAAAAAAATTCCTGAAATTTATAAATTTTTTGGGCCTCTGAACGGTTACCTCCTTTTAGAAAAATATTGATGATTAACATAGAGTCTATTGCATCAAAGCTGCGACTTACATAAACCATTAATTAAGAAACTATGAAATTTTTTGTTATTCAAATTTAAGAGTTTTTCAGGTTGCTAAATATTAATCTGATGTTAAATTCAGTTGATAAATTCAAAATGTCGGAGCCATATAGCGGCCGGATGTCAAAAGTAAAAATTGTATCATTTTTATTTTTAATATCTGCTATTTTTAATTAACTTTGCCATCCGATTAATATTGCGGTTATTTAAAAAAACCCTTAACTTCAAATACATAATTTAAAAAATAATTCATAAATTCTGAATGGTATATGTATATAGTTGCAACTTTTTGACGCAATAGATTCTGTGTTAATCTCGGTGTTCATGTTCATGTTAATCATGCATCAATTATATATTTTTAATCATAAATGACATAAGAAATTTCTTTTAAGAACAAATAAAGGATAAATATTTTAATTTGCAATGCTTCTTTAATAAACTTATTCAATTAATTATATTTATTATTTATACCGTCGTGTAGGAAAGTTTCATGTTTGTATATCAATTAAAATTTCAAAAATAAACTTTTATGTAATTTTCTTGGTGTTTGAGATCGCAATAATCAACATCGCGAAGCAATTACGTTCGGCTGAATGTCAGCGCATGCACGCTTGCAAGAATTAATATTCGCGTCAAATGTCGCTCAAGAATTGTCTCGGTAATATAGCATGGATCTTTCGTGATTAGCATTCTGACTTTAACATTGTTTTCAATAATAAGGTCAAGTTTTGTTCGACGATCCGTACGACTTATCTGCGCTCACACAAAGGAAAGATCCATGCTATAAACAAAGCAGTCGAAAATATGTAACGACCTGTTCGGATCGTCACTTGGCACTGTGACGTATGCACGGTGACGTAGGCCGTCGGTGGCCAATCACCTCCCTGAAATCATCGGCAATTAGCCTGGAGGGAGGCTCGTCTCCGAGACGATAAAGGACCGCCGCTGCGCCGCGGAACGGCCTGTCCGCTTGTCGCTTTTCGCACGCTATACACCGCTTAACACCGCCTTGCAATCCGCACTTGCTTTCGCGCCAACGATTCGCTTGTCTTTTCGCCGCTATTGCCGTGCTCACATTAGTGCGCGCTCACGGCTTTTTTCCGTCTCTGGAAATAAATTAAAAACTCTGTACATAGTGTAAATATAGACTTTATTTTCCGCATTTTTGTGTACTTGCTGTCTCTTTACTTGTGGTCGTCTTCTACCTCGCGCTATCTCGCGCTACCGCGCGCTCTCGAACACTTGGTAATTTCATAAAATTAGTATTTTCATCAAATTAAACTGCCAAATACGGTCAGGCTGAATTTTGTTCACCTATATAGTAACAATTTTTCGTGTGAATTTTAAAAGTATATTCTTTTGCTTTGTCAATTACAAGCGCCGTACTTTCAATCTTGAAACGCAGTCTGAAACTGAAACGTACAATCACATAATTAAATTGATAATCAATTTAACAATACCGATACTATACTTATCTCCACACACACTGCAAAAAATGTTACGTCAATAATTTTATAGTTTATAAAATTATTGACTATAATTTTTATTTTTCTTTAAATTTTAATTAATATATTTTTCACATATCGACTGATATCTTTTGGGAGGCCGTATCTTACACAATTCGAGGTCGATTTTATATACACAATTTCCGATTTTTCTGCTTAAGGGGATCCTAAAGCCGTCTGTATTACCGACCGAATTCTATATCTGTCCTTGTATAGACAATTGATGATAGACAAGGATAGACATGGTTATAGGTTATATTGCATTCATTACAATTAATCTTTTTTGTAAGCTTTTATATTCTTAGTTCCAATTGCACGATATTGTTCTTACATGTTGTCCCTAGGTCATGCCGGTCTAATTTTGTGGATATTTATTGTGAAATTTTTGTACAAAGCAAATATTGTCACGTATAACAAAAAATATTAATTTTTTTTTTGTTTTCGATATAAATTCGACCACCATGACCTAGATTTTGATGCGTACTTTAATTCTAGACAAGAATTTTGCATTTCTATAAAGATTATTGCTAAGATTAAAAGATTAGTGCTAAGAAAAAAACCGGTATTACAGACGGCTTTAGTAGGATCACCTTAAAGGGATCCTAAAGCCGTCTGTAATACCGGCTTTTTTTCTTAACACTAATCTTTTAATTGACTTTATAGAAATGCAAAATTCTTGTCTAGAATTAAAGTACGCATCAAAATCTAGATCATGGTGGTCAAATTTATATCGAAAACGAAAAAAAATTAATATTTTTGTTAATTTTTGGTATACGTGACGACAATATTTGCTTTGTACAAAAATTTCACGATAAATATCCACAAAATAGACCGGCATAACCTAGGGATAACATTTAAGAACAATATCGTGCAATTAGATCTAAGATTGAAAACCTAGAAAAAAAGATTACTTTATATAACTTTTATATGTGCAAAAGCACATTCAGGTTGACAAGATAAGCAATATTGCGTGTGGCAAGAGATGGCGCAGTAATCGAACAAAGACAGATGCCTCTCGTTAGACAAGGACAGATATAGATATATGACAAGAAAACAGAATTAGAAATGTTGACATTACCGACGTCGAGGAAGTTCAGCCTTCACTTTAGGATCCCCTTAAGGGGATCCTGCAGCCGTATGATTTACCGACATTATTGTTTTTCGATGGATCTTTTAATTGGTTTTGTAAAATTGCAAAAATCTTTTACAGAATTAAAGTACGCACAAAAATCTAGGGTGACAAACGCGATTTTATATCAAAAACATCAAAAAATTAAAAATATTACTTATTTGGGCACATACACGGCTGTCACCTGACGACAATATTTGCTTAAAACAAAAATTCTGCAGTTTATACATACATAATGTTTATCATCTGCCCTTGGGAAAACATGTAGGAATAATATCGTGCAAGTAGAAGTAAGATTCAATGCGTACAAAAAATGATCCATCGAAAAATTATTTTAGTAATGCAAATACGGATGCAGAATAACAAGAAGAGCAGCAACAGTAGTTGCCGGATCTTGCGAGATGGCGAGCAATCGAAAAAAGGACAGATGTCATTTTGTTAGACAAAGACAGATATAGGGAAAACAAAATTAGAAAGGTTGACATTATCGACATCGAGGAAGTTCGCCTATCACTGCAGGATCCCCTTAACTTTTAGAGCGCCGGCATTTGATGAGCTTTAATTCTCTTAGAAAGTCTTCAAATTGTTGTGCTTATATCTTATATATAACATATACAAAGTTCCGATCATACGTAGAGCCTATATTTAGGTTTTCCGGCGGTCTAAAGGTTAAGGACGTTCTCCGGTTCCAGTCGTGCTCAACTTGTATTCTTAAAAGATGTTTATATACAAAATATTATATAATAACATCTAAAAAATAAGAAGTTAACTTCACGCGTGAGAACTCATGCGGCGTTGCCAAGTAACTGACGCCTCTTCTTTTCTATCACTCTGAACCGAGCGAAAAATTTATCAAATTGCGTACTTTACACAAGTATTTCTCGAAAACGAGTACCGCAAGGGTATTGACACTTAATTGCATATTATTTATTCTATTTTTATGGAGCATCATACACTAATTTTTCAAAAACATTTAGAGAAAACTTTTTTCACAATTCATTGTCTCTTATTTTACAATAGTTCGGAATAGGAATTACATGTTAAAAGTTGAAATTTTGAAACTCAGTATCTCGATGTTTAATACCGCAAGAGGTATTGAAATTTATACTATCGCATAAAGCACATCTAAATTAACGTATATTCACAGTTTAAAAAAAATCTAGAGAAAATCGATTTTCCGAAGAACGATCTTAAACGCTCGGTCAGGCAACCCCGAAGCTAAGTGTCTACATCCTATCTTGAAATAGATTACCAAAAATAAATTATAGTTGTCGAAATTTTCTCATATTTTCTCGTATTTGTAAATACGACAAATTTGTATTTCAAAATTATAATCAAATGAATAAGATACGACATATTTATTTTTAAATGACAATAATAAATGTTATTTAAAAATAAATATGTCGTATCTTGTTCATTTGATTATAATTTTGAAGTGCGTCGTATCTATAAAGATTGCGTTTTTACGTTTGTTTCCCACGAATAATATCAAATTAAACAATAAAGCTGTATTTTAATTCCAACTCACTATACTTTTGAACAGTAAAGCAAACTATCTTGTTTGTTGCTTATCAACGAAACAAAAATTTACGAATCTTGTAAAGTGACAGTTTTTGAGATACGATCTTCCGAAAGATATCAGTCGATATACGATAGAAACAATAAAAAATATGAACAGGAAAGATTTTGTCATTGTTGAAATGGAATTCAAATTTGTGAAGATCTATAAACGATAAAACATTTATGTTATTGAGTTATTGATTATTTTTACTGCCCAATCTATTGTAAGTATATGTAAAAGTTAAGTAAAAAAGCAAAACAAATGTAATGCGTTAAACATATTTTAATGTACGTTGCTTTTTAGTATTATATTAAGTGTTATTTGCAATTGGGAACAAAGTTCTTTGGAAGTTTTAAACATCATCGCAGGTAATGACCATTACATGATTTATCGGGAAGATAAGTATAAGAAAATTTTTCAATTTTAAAATATTTATTGTTTTATAATAAAACATTACATTTACATTCTCTCACTTTATGAGATTTTACATTATTTTATATCACGTTTCACTTTATTGATAATTGGATTTGCCACAAAGAACCCTGTCTATTTTAGAACCCTTGCGTCTAACAACGAGACTCTGCTAAAATAAAAAATTATTGTTAGAGGATCAGAATATTCTACAGACATAATCCTCCAAGTCGACATTGCATAGAGATACACTCTCTGAAACATTAGAAAAATATACTATATAGCATTCTTTCACTCGATTTCTCGGCATCCAAGACAAATTTTCTCCGTGGTGATAGTGGTAATGGATACAATCAATTATTTTGAATATCCCTGACTCACATCTAGAAACTTGCAATTAGCTGGATTAGTAGTAACAAATTTATTTGTATAAAGTACTTCAATTGATATATTAAAATAGTTTATTATCCGTCATCACAGGGAGATGCCTAGGACGTCGAAAAATCGAATGAAACAAAGCCATTTCGTACATTTTTCTAATTTTTCAAAGAGTGTATCTCTGAACGGTATTAACTTACAATAAAGAATTATGTTTATACAGAAATATTTCAATCATCTAACAATAATCTTTCATTTTAAGTCTCGTTACTATACGCGAGGGGCCTAAAACCTTTATAAAAATGAGCAAAGTTCTTTGTAAGTGAGTTTAATGCCAAATTGGCAACAATTTGCTATTAATTTCTTTACTGGATTATAAACACGCTGCTGTATTACAGACGGGTTACAATCATATCTACCCATTAGAGAATATACATATATTTTGTACTCTAAACGGTATGATATATAAATGCACCCATGTGCACATATAAGTAGCAATTTACTCCATTTGCACGAATTCTTGTAACACAGTGCACAAGATGACACTAATACAGATAGATGAGCGAGCGTATATTTTATTTGCACATTATAAACAGCGCTAAGCGCAGAATTTTGGCAGTAGTCACTGCGGCGATTTAAAATCAATTTAATATAAGAACGCCATCAAGTTCGAGCTAGGATCTAACAATAAGTAGCAAATAATTTCCATGTGAATTTCCAATACTATTTTCAACTAAACTGCGCGCCAACGAATTGTCGGTCTTGAAACACAGCTTCTTCGTTAGAACAGTAAATTCACTTAAATAAATCGCAAATTGATTTGATTTTTGATGCTGATACAAATCGTATCTAACATCCCCCTTCCCCCAAATATTACTGTAAAGAATTTATTGCGAAAAAATATTATCTCAGTCAGGGTTTTTTCGCAATAAATTCTTTACAGTAATATTCGAGGGAAGGGGAATGTTAGATACGATTTGTATCAGCATCAAAAATTAAATCAATTTGCGATTTATTTAAGTGAATTTACTGTTCTAATGAAGAAGCTGTGTTTCAAGACCGACAATTCGTTGGCGCGCAGTTTAATTGGAAATACTATTGGAAATTCACACGGAAATTATTTGCTACTTAGATTCTAGCTCGGACTTGATGGCGTTCTTATATTAAACTAATTTTAAATCTTAGAGTCCTATTACTATTATTGTTACCCTAATGGAAATATTTTACTGAATATAATGGAATTTTACTAAAATTCTGTCTCAATTGACCCAGATGAAAATATTTTGCTGAAAGTACTATGAAATTGATGATAAATGAAATGAAAGTTATTGAAAAATTACTCAATATATTTTAAAATAAATCATAATTTCCTTTATAAAATTTAATGTAAATACTGCGAAGTATAAGAAAAATTAAATTATACTGTTGCAAAATAATGAAAAATTTGTTAAAATATTATATATCGTGAAAGTTATCGAATTTAACTGAAATTAACTGAAAACTGAAATTTTCATAATGATATTTATGGAACAATAATGAAAAGGGGTCAATTGATAGTAGAATTTCATTATATTTTCAGTCAAATTTTTACACCAGGGATAATTATTAAATTAATAACTTACTTTTTCTAGCTTTATTTATCACTACGATTCCAACCTTTACTGACAAATTTCTGAGTCCTTGCTCGTTTAGTCGCTTTTTGGAATTGAAGCATAGGAGCCTTCGTTAATTTGAGAATTTAGCTGATGCTAATTCGAGTTTATAAGACTATAAGTCTACTTTTTGTTGAGAATTACTACTTTTTTATGTCACAGGTTTAAAGAATTCAATTTTTACTTAATTTATAGATTTTTTACTACTTGACTGTTACATAGCTTGACTTCGGAAAATTTTTTGACACGCAATGATTAAGGCCGTTCGCTTCACATTTTTCAGCTTTTTAACACGATTTTTCTCGCCATTAAACGAATATTTATTTTTTAAGTTTTAATTGTTAACAACTCTCTAATTAAATTTATAGTTTGACCACGCATACATTTCGATTATTTGTTAATCGGTTTTTTGGGCTTTCAACTTGATGTAGCTTCTTAATAACTCCATGTAATTTGTATACTATAATTGTTAATATTAAGAAAGTAAAAACGACCGCTATGATTTGAATCAATAGAGAGGATAAATTTCATAATAAAAATGCTATAATTATTAATCAATGTTAATCTTATGATGTTAAACTTCCTTTTAATTTATTTTATCTTTTGACGGTTTTTTTATGTAACGGGATTAGTATGATAATGTATTGCAGTTAATTAGAGGAATTTATTTGATTGATTGAAAAAGTCTCTGTAAAGCACGAAACGCTCCCAGTTATTTTGACGGAGTATTAAACTATATTATTTAGAATCCTGTTGTTCGGTATTGGCTTTTGTTTTATCTAAATATAAACTATATTTAACTAGGTAGTAATATAAACTAGGAAAATTATTTGACAATCATTAAAATTATTCGCATATTTTCCAACAACTTTAGGAAAGTTAACGATTTGCTCATAAAAAAATAAAAAATAATTTTCAAATTACAAAATAAGTTTTCTTTATTATTATATAATAACAATAGTATTGTTCATTAATCCTCGGTCTCGGTTTCATATATATATTATATATACATATATATATATATATACATATATAATGACAATAAATGTCATAAGTAATTATTAATAAGTACGACAAGACCTAGGTGCGCGCGCGCGCGTGCGAGCGCCGAGATATTAACAAGAAGCCTAGCACGATTCTTGCCGGCTCGGCTGACCGAGCATCGAGCATCTGACATTACTGCTGAAATCTGGCATCACTGCAAAATTAGTCCGGACCAGGGGCAAAGTCTGTAATGTGATTTAGTCCGGACTCAATTAGGGGCAAAGTCTGTCGGTAAAGGGCAAAGTGTGTCGGTAATTAAAACACGGAAATGCTGGTCTCAACTTTTGAGATGCCATTGGCTATCTGTCTATTAATCTGTGCTGTCGCAAACGCGAAGGTTGCGAGCCATGGCATACTCGCGATATCGAAATCCGTTTCGGACGCGCCTACCGCGATCTCCAAGGGCGTGCGATTTTCGGTCGCAATTCCATGGCCACGAGACCATTCCGGTACCCTTCGCTCTCGCTATCGATCACTAATTACGCTGTGTCAGCAAATACGCCGAATACTGTGACTGTAACAGTGGTTTCCAAGCGAGAGCGCAACCCGGGGGGGCGGTGTCGTGGCTTTAAAACGTTACATATTACGCGAGGCGACCTCACCAGAAGTTTGCTCCTCCCGAAGGTCTTCGTTGCCGCCAATGGCCGGAACGTCGTCACGATCGCCGGTCGGACTCGATTCCGCTTCAAGGTATTGCGAGAGGCGCTAACAATTATCGCGCGATTTCGCCGGAGGACGACCAGAGAGTGTCGCCGAAATTTCGCTCGATGGCGGAATCGATAGCGCGCCCCACTCCGGGCGCACGCGGCTCCGCAGCGCGACTACGCGGGCCAATTAGGGGTGAGTTCGCAGGCTTGCGATGTATCCTTGCGCAGGGCTGTCAATCATGACTCCCGCGGGGCGTTTAATGGGCCCCTCGCTCGCGCGACGATTTCTCGGGATCCTTCCCGGCAGCGGACGGGACGTTATTGCCTCCGCGTTCTTCCTCCTCGATCCGGGAATGGTGGCCATCCATCCCGGAGTCCAGTCAGCAGAGTGAGGAGGGCAGGTGAGACTCAATCTGCCCCGGCGTCCCGGGGCCCTGCTCCTACGGGTCCGCCCGCCGCTGTGCCACGCGCCGCGCGCGTGTCCTCCCGCGCTTCCTTGTGCTTGACGGCCCGCGAGCCTCGCCGCGGTCCGCTTTCATCGATCGCCTCCTCGCCTCGATTCACCCGATTTGTTCAAATTCTCGTTGTCCCTCGTAAAAAAGCTGGGTCTCGTCTCGTTGAGACGCCACGCATTATACAAAATAATAAACAGAAGGATCAGAACATGGAAACGCGCTTAATTATGCCCTTGGAGATCTCGCATCGACTCTCTGGACCGTCATCGGGCGCGAAAATAATCTAATGCAACTCGCCTTGTGACGGCGCACAGTGGGGCGAATCTATCAAAAACCGGATATTGGACGAAAAAATGAAAAACGTATAATTCAAATTTTGACGAGATTTTATGTTAATATATATCCTAAACTATAAATAAATGTACTTATAATTGATTCTATCCTTTGTTCTTTCCTCAATATGATCTGATAAAGTATGACATTTTTGTGAATACTGAAATTCTAGTAATTCGATAGGTTACTTTCTAAAGATTCTGCCGAAAGCATAACTGCGAATATGAGTTAAATGCCTATCAGAACTTATTTATTAGAGTTTAAAAAACATATTTATTTTAGTTTTATGTCATTCGAGTACTATTATATATTAATAAATATTCACGACATATTCGACTATTAAAATTTTCTTACTTCAATATTCAAACAGGAAGAAAGTTTGTGGATTAGAATGGATTAAGGTTTGCTCTGCGCCATTTGATAGGGCAAAGTGTCTAGTTTTTGGCCATATATGATCATTCATCCCCTTTCGTCCCTCTTTTTGAGATAATTGACCTCACAGTTCACTCGACATGGTCGAACGTCGTCCATGAATAACTCAATGGACGACGTTCAATCATGTCGAGTGAATATGGATGTCTATTTTTTCATAAAAGAAAGACGAAGGGGGATATATAATTTGTTTAATTATTGCTATTTTATAACGATTAATTTTATCCATATTTTATAACAATTAATTACATTAATTAATATAATAGCAATATGATAAATATTATTGGATAAATGTATTTGGAGTACTGCGCATTCTGTAAATCCATGGGCCAATAAGATTGCTCTACGTTAAATTATTTGTTCTCCTCGAGGGGGGAGGGGTGAGAGGAGGGGAGGGAAGGGGGAGAAAATAAAAACAGCGGAGATAAGAACTTTTCGTCAGTCTTTCTCGATCAGTAGTTGATTAAAGACTTTTTTATTTTGAAAGTTTTGATCGTTTTTGTCGAAGTTTTTGTCGTTGCTTTATACAATTCACTTTGCGTCCTTTTCAGGATACAGTGAAAAATATATAGAATATATAAAATATATATAGAAGATTATATGGGCGGCGGTGTGGTCTAGTGGTAGAGCGCTAGACTCGTAATCTGAGGAACCAGGTTCGAGTCCACTAAAGCCATGAATCATGGAAAAGATTTTTCCGAAAAAACCGCGCCCCTCCGTGCAAGATGCGGAGAAATCTGGGCTCCGTCTTTCGAAAGAAACGTTAAACCGTTGGTCCAAAGGAGGAAACAGTAAGGTAGTGGATGAAAATTGGAGGTTAGGGTTGGATACGTCCCTTCAAAACGCCCTTTAAGGCCCCTTGGGGTATATAAAGTAAAATTCTTTATCTTTTATACAGAAGATTATACTTTAACACGCTCGCAAAATGGAAAATTTCCAAACAAATCGTCAACTTTTTAATTGTATGCGTGCAAATAATCTTGATTTATCAAATTATGAGGCTTTAATAAGCCACATAATATCATGTATTGATACTGAATTACCCAAAATCGCGTTGGAAGCATTGAAACAAAAAATCATAAATTTCACGAAAAATTTAAAGTCAAAATGGATAGCTAGCCATTACGATTACAACAGATTTATTGCAAAGCATGAAAGTTGGTTAAATTGTGAATTTTCTTTTCCGAACGAAGTACTGAATTTAATTTCTACTTCTTCACGTACGCGTATGCTTCTTAATAGATCAAAGAGTTTTGTAGAATGTTCCGAACGACATAAAAGAAAGAGAACTGAGGAAGTACGGAATAATCCGGAAATTACTGATTTTATTGTTCGGAAAAAGTTAAAATCCGATGACGCGCTATTTATATATAATTTTATCCAGAGACATCTCGAACATGTCAAAAAGATTAGACAATTCTGTGAAGAAATTGAAAATGGAACAGATTTGATTGATAGGGATTGATAGGGATTGCATTAAGTACGACTTCAAAAAATGGAGGTTCTATATTTGGCATGTATGTATGTATGTATGTCTACGATTTTCTTTAAAACTACTGGACGGATTTAAATGCGGTTTTTACTATCCTATAGAGCAATTCTCCAGGAAGGTTTTAGTACATAAAATATCGCGCTAGAACATCAGGGTACGAAGCAGTAAGGAAATATGCGATAATAATTATTTATATTAATTTAATAAAGCACTAAAAAAATATAAAATAAAAAATTTTTTTAAAAATATAACCGATTTTTCAAAAAAAAACTAAAAAGTATTTAAAAAATTAAAAAATCATTTATGCGCTCTATGAAAAATTGTTAATTAAATAATTTTGATTTCATACACTAAATGTATAATAATCGTACATTATTTATGTCAAGTTTCAAGTCATTTCATTGAAAAATGTAGAAGTTATAAGCAAATGACCGAAAAATGAGGCGTTCGCCCCACTGTGCGGCGGAACTCTTTGTAAAGCCACGAACCAGCCCTCAGGGTCACGTTCCCGCTCTGGTACCGACACGCGGTTTGTTAGTAAATATCGCCGAAAGGGCATAATTTTTGGTGTTAGCGTTGGCGGCCGGCATTAGGCGGGGGGCCCCGGGATAGTTTCGTTGGCTAAAAAGGTTATCGATTACCGCAGGTTCCTGGAGATCGTGAGTGGACACAGGCGAGCCTTCGGTAACGGCCGAAGTACGGGAATTGTATATCCGCCATTAGAGTCGTGCGGTGTACTCGTGTTTGCTTTTCACGTTCGCTTTTCCGATTTTGCGTTGTATTATTTCGCGTTCTATTTTGCGTTGTACTTGATGTAATTGCGTGCGGTATCCCGCGTGATATTGAGTGTCCTCGCGTACTATATTTTGCTTCGTTCTAAGTGTTATCGCGCGTATCATACCTTCGTGTTAATAGTCGTACTATATTTTGCGTTGTGTTTAGAGTCCCGCGCTTTCCGCGAGCGTATTATATCTTGGTGATAGAACTCTCCGCGCTGAGCGTGGCGCAGTACTAATTTCCTATTCGATTGTATTTTACTTTCAGTTCTCTTACTTGTCCTGCTAAATTCTGTTTAATGCTGACTACTACTATTTTGCGTTTACTTCCCTGTCATACGTCATTAGACTTCGTAATTAACGATTTCATCTAGAGTTCCGTTAATCCTCATTTTCGACTGCACATTAATTCAATGCTGTAATTTTACAAACTCTAGTATTCCGTATTCAGTTCCGATTGTTATTTAATTTTCGCTATTTAATCATTCTGTTCCGATTCATGTCTGATTTCCGCTATTCTGTCATTCGATTCCGTTTTCGTTGATTTGCGATTTCACAGTATTGCCAAGTTATAATAAACATTATTACTGATTATTATTAAATATCTGAGTGTTGTTTAACCGTCACCCCGCCGAAATTTTGCGCTGCCCATTATCAACCCCGCCCATCGCCTTTAGGTCGAGCTGGCCGATCTCTCGCACGTCTGACTAATTACGCTATCGTGCTTATTTTCGGGTTTTCGCGATTTTCGTATAAATTCGTGGGTGCGAGCTTACATGTCTGGCGCCTAACTTTGATTTTGAGTAGGGAAGACCGGGGCGAAGTCGGTCCCAAGGCGGAGTCGTTTTTGCAATTATCTCGAAATTTGCATATTGTGTGAACTCGCCATTAATACTGTAGCGCGGCTTTACAAAAACAAAGCTTTCTCTATGAGGAAACAAAATCAAGGAATTTAAGGAACCAAAGAATTTAAATCAGGAGACTGTGCAGATTATGTAATTAGTTCTCATTTGCCAATCCATCGATCAATATAATTATTATTAAGAAATTTTGCCGAAAACGAAAAGTCTTTGTGGTTTGGAAAAAAAAGTGTTTCTGAACTCATATTCGTATGACTTTTTTATCTACATGATGAGTAGAATATGTATCCAATATGTATCTAATTAACTATCTATTTTTGAAACATCTTATATGTACGAACTATTTCATTAGTCATCAAGAGAGAATATTAATACATTAATACTGTCATCATAAAATCAGTCTAAAAATTTTATTATCAAACACATTGTGTAATTCATCATATCTTATAAATATGCATGAAATAAGTCAGAGTTGCTTTTTTCAAAATGTGTCAACAAAATTTTATTAGACATTATTGGGATCTGACATATGTCGCCATGACATCTGGTGGTCGAAAATGAAAGTATTAAATGTAACAGATTTCAGTTATACGTGTAATCATACATAGAGTATTGTTGCGTCTACCGCCGCACCGGATCCTATCTGATCACTCACACACTCTGGCATTATACTGACTTTACGTTGTATTTTTATTAATATGGATGTTTAATTTTTTCCTCCGCGTTGTAAATCTACGAACAGAATTAATCGTTCAGTTCGCAGTTGTGAAAGTAAGGCTAAACAAACTTTAAATATTCGATTTCATTGCTTTCCTAACTCTAATGAGTGTTTCATACATGTCAAGCATTTATTTGGCAATTTAGAAAAAATTGATCGTTTCAAAGCTGGAAAAATGCATTAAAAATAAAGAAAGTGATCCTTTATGGCAGAAAGTGTTACCTATTCTGCACCATATTGGTCAAGCCCCGCCTACATCAGATCCCAATTATGTGTGTTTTAATTTTATACTAAATTTTATAACATTTTGAATAAACATTTCGAAATATATTGGCAAAATAAAACTTAAAATTAAATAAAGATCTTTGTTATTTGTTTTTATCTGTGAAGTGTGAAAAAGCTCAATTTTCTGTAATAACTTATTTTCAATAATTAATAATTAAAAAATAATTGACAATTTTAATTATAATTATAAAAAAATTACAAAGACAATATTTTGTGATGTTCTTTACTTTTAGGAAGCAATCGAATTGGGAATATTTCTACGGGCGCATCCGCTATGCATCAAAGTTTATGGCCTGTTTAATTTGGATAGCGAATTTACATTCTCGGTAATTAATATCCTCATTTGCTTTTATCATATTTTTCAGATTGTTTTTTCAAATTTAGTATAAATATTAGGACTACTATAAATACTGATATTTGATGTTAATTTTTGCAAACAATTAAAAATTATATTTTGGCTATTTGATTGTGCACAATTTGATTAATCTAACGGAAAAATCAATTTTTAATTACCTAAATATTTCAAATTTTATAATTAGAAAACATTTTTTTATGAAAAATTGTGAAATTAAAATAAAAGCTGTTAGATGTAAGAAACTTACAAGAAAAGGTTAACAAATCCCTAATTATTATAAACTTTGGATATACTGTAAATCAAAATAATTATTTTATAAATGTTTTTACAATTAGTTGATTTTATATCCATTTTTGTTAAATCTTTATCTAATGATGCATACACTTTTAAATATTTTTTTATGTACTTGGTGTATACATTTTTTGGAAAAACTTAAGACTAAGGGCAACCTCACCGACCCCGAGTGACCTTCAGAAGGTTTTCGCCGTCGCTCGTTATTCGTTACAAAATTATTAGCAAAAAAAGTTTGAAAAATATAGCAGGGTGGGAGAGGGATTCACGCATATACTTTGCAAGGCGAAGCGTATAAAACTGCGTTTATTTTTGCATGAATTATCAACTGTTACATTAAAAAACAAAAAGAAAATGATAGAGAATTACAATAAATTAAGTAGGTCTATATATTTTAGTATTATTCAGTATTAGTATTGTTCAGATATTTTTGATACATAGTTGCTATAATATTGAAAAAAGCTTCTATTCGTTCACAATAATTGTTACGTCGGCAAAATAAAAATTCTGTTAAATACCCTACATAATGTTCTTTTCGAGTTCCGTCGTGAAATATTTGCACGTGTTTCACACCAACAACGTTCAATATTTTGCGTGTGTGCACCACTCTCAAGATCTACAAAATTTATTTTATGATATACAGTTAAATGTATGTAGCCTTCGTTGGTTAGGCACTGATAAGATTTCCAACAATCTAATATAATTTTTATTTCCGGTTTTATCCATTTCTTAATAACACTAAGTAATGTGCTAGCAGAGCGATCAGGTACTGACTCGATAAATAATCGTTTAGTTGATACCTCAATTCCACCAAATATCCATTGCCCTTCTACGATTCGTCCTTTGTTGTACTTTCTTTTTCTTATTTTAGCCTCATCAATTTCATCAATTTCTCCTTTTCTTCCAATCATTTTTGAATTTGATTCTATCCACTGCACATACTATATAACTATCGAAAAATATGCATAAATAGTATCTAACAAAAATTCATAATAATATTAAAAATAAAAAAAAATATTGATAAATTACCTCACGCGACAGAAATTCGACCAGAATACTGGGTTTAGAAATGTCAAGTTTACCTATGAAAAAAGTATGACGTGGCGGTGTAATATGAAGAAAGTATGCAATGAATCGACATACTGTTTGTAAATCCAAACGACTTTCTGCGAACCACATATTATGAAAAATACTAAACTTCATATTACACTTCTTCTTGAATCGTTTTTTATGACAAAATCAAAATCCATCAAATTATTACATCGAGGACAACACGCAGAATTTGGCAGAACTTTGTGATCTATTAGATAATTAATAAGTTTATTTTTATCATCACATATTCCCAAAAACTCATAAAGCTTCATTTTAAGTCGTATCAGTCTTGCAACAACGATTGACAAAAGATGACTGATAGGGTGTTTACGATAACTAATCGGATCGCTGATCGGACTGAGCAGTGGCACTCCGCTAGACTTCTAAATTTCCCCAGACTAATCCGGATCAATGATCCCTGTCTCACAGCAGCACAGCACTGATCCCGCATGGTGGAAGAAAGTTGACGGAGAAATTATAATTTTATTGAAAGGTAATTCCAGGTAATCCTTTTTATTTGACATAAATAATTGTACGAAACATAAAATAAAGTTAGTAATAGTAATTTTAAATGTATTTATTTTAATATTTTTGGTCTAAACATTGGATTCCTTTTCATAAAATTAATCTATTCCAAAGTTTGAGGTTATATTGGAAAAGCGTAAAATTAATAAAAAAAACATTTTATTAATTATTAGATAGATAAAAACTGATGACTGATGATTGATGATTGATGATTGATGACTGATGATTGATCGATGACTGGACATCGCCTATAACGCATGAAGGTAGTTCGGAAGACACTATACTGTGGTAAGTTATAAATGTAGATAAAAATTATGCAATTTGTAATTATTCATGTTACAATATGAAAATAAGAATTTATTTATATCTTTGCAGAAAATATTGAATATATCCGTCGTGCGCAGACACTCGGCGACGGTGTACAAACGAATGCGGAGCTGATCTGTGCGGTTTGCGACAAGACTGACAAGCTGTCGATGTGCTCGCGTTGCTAAGTCGTCTTCTACTGCACCAAGGAACACCAGAAACGCGACGGGAAACGCCACCGGGAGTTTTGCGCGACTCACCCCGTGGCCGTCACGTCTACGGAGGAGTCGTTCTCTGCCACCTCTGCTACCTCCGCTACCTCTCTGTCGCTATCGTCCTCGCGAACGAGCGTTTTGACCCCAAGATCGGTGAGATCGAGATCCCGTCATAATTAATGAATTTTTTTATTGCAACAGGTTTTCACAACTCACACATATAAAAATCATATATATACCACATTGATTTTGCTCCATAACATCTTCATATGGATCCATTTTCAATCGTTTTATTTAACCTGGAATTCAAGTTATTTGTGTATATATTTGTATATTGTTATACGTATGCTCTTGCATGTTACAATGCCTAACTTTATGTAATCTAAGAAAATTAAAATATATAAGAAGAAAAAGAGGATTACTTTCAATTAAAAGAAAATAAACAAGAAATATTATTGAACATTTCTATACAATAAAAGCATTCTATTAAATTGATTTGCTGTAACAAGATCACAAAATGTAAAAATTAAAATTACAACAGATATGATATAAACTTAGGCATTCTAAAAGGCAAGAGAGCACGCATTGCACGTTTAACTTAATAGAATATTTTTTTATGCCAATTTTTATCTATCTAGCAATTAATAAAGATCTCACCGATCTTGGGGTCGGAACGCTCGTTCGCGAGGACAGCGGCAGAGGTAGCAAAGATAGCAGAGATGGCAGAGAACGGTTCCTCCGTAGACGCAACGGCCACGGGGTGAGTCGCGCAAAACCCGGTGGCGTTTCCTTGGTTCTCCTTGGTGCAGTAGAAGACGACTTAGCAACGCGAGCACCTCGACAGCTTGTCAGTCTTGTCGCAAACCGCGCAGATCAGCTCCGCACTCGTTTGTACACCGTCGCCGAGTGTCTGCGCACGACGGATATATTCAATATTTTCTGCAAATATATAAATAAATTCTTATTTTCATATTGTAACATGAATAATTACAAATTGCATAATTTTCATCTACATTTATAACTTACCACAGTATAGTGTCTTCCAAACTACCTTCATGCGTTATAGGCGATGTCCAGTCATCGATCAATCATCAGTCATCAATCATCAATCATCAATCATCAATCATCAGTCATCAGTCATCAGTTTTTAACTATCTAATAATTAATAAAATATTTTTTTATTAATTTTACGCTTTTCCAATATAACCTCAAACTTTGGAATAGATTAATTTTATGAAAAGGAATCCAATGTTTAGACCAAAAATATTAAAATAAATACATTTAAAATTACTATTACTAACTTTATTTTATGTTTCGTACAATTATTTATGACAAATAAAAAGGATTACCTGAAATTACCTTTCAATAAAATTATAATTTCTCCGTCAACTTTCTTCCACCATGCGGGATCAGTGCTGTGCTGCTGTGAGACAGGGATCACTGATCCGGATTAGTCTGGGGAAATTTAAAAGTCTAGCGGTTGAGTGCCACTGCTCAGTCCGATCAGCGATCCGATTAGTTATCGTAAACACCCATAGACTATGAGCACAAACATGCCGAATAGACCAAATACTACAGAATGTAAATAACCAAGGTCAAAAGCTAATAACTTGCTCGTAATCTTGCTTATTTACATTCTGTGATATTTATCCCACAATATATGTGCCCATTATATGTGAACAATAACGTTTGTACAATATAATCATACAATTACAATCATACAATTACGGTTAAAGCAGAGAATACTTTGTATTCATGCTTTCTAACATATAAAATTGTATATATATACTTTTCTATACCAATTATTCTCTGCTTTAACAAAAAGACTGTTTAATATAACTATTCACTGCTTTAAATGACTTTTCGGTAAAACTTTAGATTAAGAACGATTTCAATGACTTTGATATATGTTGTCAAGGACATTGTTAGCGCAGAACGAAGTAATTATCTTTGTTGTCAGCTGGAAAAGAGAGAATAATTTCTGGAGAAAAATAAATGTTCGAACACGCGTATTCGATGCTAACACTGTATATTCTTTATTCAACGTAATATGTATATTTAGGTAAGCGTTACTCTTGAGCGACAGTCAGCTCGCGACTAACTCACGCCAACCTCGCGCAGTGGGGCCTAAGCGTCCAAAACTTGGCCAAAAGTAAGAAAATTGAACTCGTAAACAAAACATGTTATGTACATACATACAATTAATAGAAAACATCCATATGTACGTTTCTGATACATATTTGTCATTTTTACTGTTGCTGTCATTGTTATTGTTTATTAAAACTTAATCTTTAAGCGAATCGTTTTTACCTTTATGGGTGCGTTTGATTTGGACGCTCACGCGCTGTAAGCGCTTATAAGTGTTACTCACGTCGTTCGCTTTGGAGTTGTAAGCGCTTACGGATCGACTAATGACGTCATCGTGACGTCATAACTTCTGCTGACAAACGCTTATTTCTGCAAGGTAGGGCAGTGTGAGCGTGATCAAGCGTAAGCGCTTACGTTCATTTCGGAACGCATTGTTAGCGGATTGCGTATCAACAAACATGTCGTCGAATCGAATTATAGACGGAAAAATTGTTACGATATTCCAATTTCCAGCATTTAACGCAGTGGCTTTTCCTACATTGAATATCTCACAAATGGATCTGTACATAATTTAAATATTAAGCAAGGAAAAATTATATGCTGTGACGTGGCAGTTTCGCTGCACCGTTGCAGCGCCAGCGCCCCGCCGCTGTCACAAGGCGTAGGATTCGCGACCTTTTTTGACCGAGGACGGTTCAATGAATCGCTGTGAGATCTCCAGGGGGCCTGTTCTAATCGCGTTGCGTTATGCTAATCCCTTATTCTATTTTGTATCATTTACGCGGCGCCTCACCAAGCCGAAAACAGGAGTTCCGGAGATCATGCGGAGGATCGAGGAGAAACGGAGTCGACAAGGACAGAGGCGAGAAATCAGATAACGGCAAGCGAATTTCGGTGATGCTTGCGGGCCGCCGAGCGCAGGGGAGCGCGAGAGGATACGTGCGCGGCGCGTGACATAGCGACGGGCGGATCCGTACAGGCAGGGCCCCGGGACGCCGGGGCAAAATCAGCTCACCTGCCCTCCTTACGCTACTGACCGGATTCCGAGATAGATGGCCACCATCCCCGGACCGAAAAGGAGAAACACGGAGGCAATCGCGTTCCGTCCGCTGCTGGGAAGAATCCCGAAAAATCGCCTCGCGAACGAAGGGCCGTTGAGCGCCCTGCGAAAAGCCGTGACTAACGACCCTGTGCAAGGAGACACCGCGAGCCTGCGAGCTCATCCCCTATTGGTCCGCGCGATAGCGTCGCGGGGCCGCGTACGCCCGGGGTGGGGTACGCTATAGATTCCGCCATCGTGCAAAATTTCGGGAGCATTCTTGAGCCGTTCTCGATCGCCGACGCACGTAACTTTCGCATTCTGCCTTTCATATTTGAGTCGCACTTGGAAGCGTGTAAGATTTCTGGCGGTAATCCGTTCGGCCCTTGGGACGACGACGAGGACCCTCAGGAGGGATTCGACCTACGGTAAGGTTGCCTCGGTAATCTTTTATGTAAAGCCACGACACTGCTCCCCGGGTCGCGCTCTCGCTCGAAATGATTCGCGATAATTAACGTATTCACCGACAAGGCGTCCTTAGCGATCGACAACGAAAACGAGGGGCACCGGAATGGTCTCATGGCCGTGGGATCGCGACCGAAATCTATAGACTCCTGGAGATCACGGTAGGCGCGTCAATGACGACGTTCGATATCGCGAGTGCGCCATTTCTCGCGCCCTTCGCGTTCACGCCCGCGTGTCTCGTTGTGCGTAGTAATTCACCCGGCCGAGCATTAATTGCTTGATCCCATGTGCGAATGTCGGACTTCTGCCAGAGTTGTCCGCATGGCCCAGAAGTGGCACAATATTGGCTGCCAAGACTTGATGGGTGGTACTGCCCCAGTACGGATAAACCGCTAGATCAGTATTGTGCCAGTCTCGGTGATCAGTACTCCTATGCAACCATATTCTGTTCCGAGGCGAGTCTCGTCTCAGTACTGACCGTGTATAAGGCCAGAAATGATATTGATCCACGGCCAAAAGTCGGCTCAGTACTGGGGATGTATTGGGTCGACTTAGAAAATTTTCGCTCAGAACCGGAGGTAACAACCGCGTGAAAGCAACACGCCGCAAGGGGACTTAACTTTTTGCTCGAACGGCGCCGAAGGTAACAACCGCGCGAAAGCAACACGCCGCGAGGGGACTTAGAAAGCTTTTTGCTCGAGCATTGCCGGAGGTAACGACCGCGGCGCGAAAACAACACGCCGCGAGGGGACTTTTTGCTAGAGCCCACGCCGGAGATAACGACCGCGTTCGTGCCTCTCGGTTACAAGTACCCCAAATTATAGTGTCATTCGTCTCGCTTCGCGTCTCCTCCGGCGCCCGTAAGCAACCGTGCGTAAGACCGTGCGTCGCCAATCGCTCGGCCGGCCGGTTGGGTACTATAAGAGGTTCGGTGCGCTCGGCGAGCGATACGTACAGACGTGCAAACGCGTTTCGCTTGGTCCGTACGAATGTGTAAAACGTTTGTGGAATACGTACACGAAAGGGGCGACGAAGTCGATGCGGGGAGCATCGTTTTCCAACCATATTTTGTTCCAAGGCGAGTCTCGTCTCAGTACTGACCGTGTATAAGGCCAGAAATGATATTGTTTTACGGTCGAAAGTCGGCTCAGTACTGGGGATGTATTGGGTCGACTTAGAAAAGTTTCGCTCGGGACCGGAGGTAACAACCGCGCGAAAGCAACACGCCGCGAGGGGATTTAGAAAGCTTTTTGCTCGAGCGGCGCCGGAGGTAACGACCGCGACACGAAGCAACACGCCGCGAGTGATATGGCAATCAGTGTTGTCCCCGTACTAGTACTCTGTGTCGGGCCAAAATTGGCGCCAAGAGTTAGCCCAATACTGGCAATCAGTGTTGTCCCCGTACTAGTACTCTGTGTCGGGCCAAAGTTGGCGCCAAGACTGGGACCCGTGTTATCATTCCGACATTGCCCCAGTAATGACCCCGATCTTAGCTTGTACTGGCCCAGAATCGTCAGCCAGTACTGGTAATTCTGGCACCAGTACCAAGCGAGTACTGAGCCTTTTTGAAATTCGCACATCCGGCCTTGCCATATTGTTCGCGCCTGAGTCTTGCTTTCGAGCACTTGCGTAGGATAATAACTGCGTGAGAATATCGTCCGCGTCGACAGATTATTTGCGTGAGAATATTGTTCGCGCCGATTGACTCCTGGCGTTGGGATGTTATTCGCGTTAATAATGACGGTAAAATACTGCTCACCCCGACTGATTAGTTACGTCAGGATCTTATTCGCGTTATATTAAGAAAATTATTCGCATTAGATTAAGATTATTATTCGCGCTAAATTAAGATTATTATCCGCGGTAAACTAAGATTATTCCTTGCGTTAGATTAAGATTACTTAGCAATAAAATCTCTGCACGGCTTGGACCCTTGTGTTCTCGCGCTCCGAGCGTGACGCGCTATCATTTCGTGATCTTTCACGCTAGTATTTCCCGTTACTTCAATTATATATTTTATTTTGCCGATGTTCTACACCTTTCGCCGGCTCTATTAATTCGAAGCATTCGTGAATTTAGTTTCTTTTAGTATTATCTTACGTAATAACGGCGCCTTCCGCGCGTTTATTAATTTAGCGTAATTTTCCGTGTTTTCCTGGTGTCCACGTTATTCTTTCCGTGTTATTCAAAACTTGACACCCACGTTATTAACCCTCTACTTGCGTTATTAATGGAAGCCAAATTGGCTTTTATTATTTTCTCTAAATTAATTACACAATAAATGTTACTCTTTATTTGTTAGCGGATTGAAGTTATGATTTACGTATCACCCCGCCGGATATGGCTGCCCTTCCTTAATTCCGCCCTGCTATTAGGCTGAGCTAGCGATTCCCTCGCACCCCGACGTATTTCGTTTTGCGTCTCTCTCTTTTGGTTTTTAGCGATTTCGCAGACGCGAATTCACGCGTCTGGCACCCAACCTTAAGCTCGTTTCGTGGAATGTTGGAGGTGCGGGAGAATCACCGGAGAGGCCTATCACCTTTCTCTCCTTTTCCTCTTTTGATCCGGCACACGTCCCGGACCGCTCCGGGAGTGAAAAAGTCGTGACAATGCATACACAAATATAAATTAAAAATTGAATAAACGAAATATAGGCTCTCCTGAATAAATCAAATAAAGGGAAGTGAGAGAGGCAATCAGAGCCACGCGCGGTAATTAATGCGCAATCAAAATAAGTCAATAATAAAATATATTATGTTAATACTTTTTTGTGTCATTTTCAGCGTAAAAATGAAAATAATACATGAAAATTTCATACGATAAATTACAGTCAATCGCGATAAAATGAGTCAATCAGTAAAAAAGCGCAGTCAAATCAATAAAATAAAATTCATACGAATGTTCGGTAGTCTGTCAGGATATGCAAATGCTCCGAATCGATCGCACCTTCGACGTTTACTCTCAGGTTGGAAGACCAGACCAGGTAGAAAGGAGAGATTCGATTGTCCTTTCTAAACCGTGAATCGGAGTCGCAATATGTTAAAAAACGCAATGTATCAGTATTAAAATTACAATCACGAATTCTTACTTACGGACCATTACAGACCAGTAAGTCGCAGTGTTAAAATAATGTATCTGTCGCTCTGGCATGTCGTGAGTGAGTGAAGCGTTGGTAAAAATTGGAAGGTTAACATAATAAAAACGGTGTGTGCATGAGTTACTGGTGGGGATAAATATTCACAACAAATAACTCTAAATTTTTGATAACCTATCAATAACGTTCAAATAAGTATCTGGTAAATCTTCCGTGTCCGTCTGCAAATTCAATCTATTTTCCTGCAAATTCAATCTATTTTCCTGTCTCTTTATGCACAGCATCTCGAAAATTAAGCGTTTATAAAAATACAATTTATTATCTAGAATTTCCACATTATCCCAATCAAAATTATGATTTAATGCTAATCTATGATCTGTTATAACAGAACGATTAGATGTACTCCAATTTATATATGATTCTGGTGTTCCTTAATTCTTGTTTGTAATTGTCTGCTCGTTTGGCCTACATAAGATGCGTCGCAATCATTACAGTTAATTTTGTGTACTACGTTACATTGTTTAGAACGTGGAAGACTATTCTTATAAGCTTTTATAAAGGTTCGCATTTTGTTTAAGCTATTATACGATAATCTCACTTTCAGATCCCTTGTTATGTTCTTAAATTGTTCTGTTTAAAAAATTTAGAGTTATTCGTTGTTAATTTTTATCCCCACCATTAAGACCCAGTTTCACAAGTGTCGGTTAACTTTTAATCTTAGATTAACTCACTCTTAATTTGCCTCTTTCTAACGTCCCTCTTAGAAGAAGACGAAGAGTGAGTTAATCTAAGATTAAAAGTTAACCGACATTTGTGAAACTAGCTCTAACTCATGTATACACCGCTTTTATTATGTTAACCTTCCAATTTCTACCAACGCTTTACTTACTCACGACTGTCAGAGCGACAGGTACATTTTAACACTGCGACTTACTGGTCTATAAGTAAAAATCCGTAAGTAAGAATTTGTGATTGTAATTTTAATACTGATACATTGCGTTTTTAACATATTGCGACTCCGATTCACGGTTTAGAAAGGACAATCAAATCTCTCCTTTCTACCTGGTCTTCCAACCTGAGAGTAAACGTCGAAGATGCGATCGATTCGAAGCATTTGCATATCAGCATATCCTGACAGACTACCAAACATTCGTATGAATTTTATTTTATTGATTTGACTGCGCTTTTCTACTGATTGACTCATTTTATCGCGATTGACTGTAATTTATTGTCTAAAATTTTTATGTATTATTTTCATTTTTACGCTCTGAAGATGACACAAAAAAAGTATCGAAACGTCTGAATTTGTATTAACTAATATATATATTTTATTATTGACTTATTTTGATTGCGCATTAATTACCGCGCGTGGCTCTAATTACCTCTCTTACTTCTTTATTTGATTTAAAAATTGAAACAATGTGTAATAATAATATTAATAACATACCAATATGAATCTGGGGTGGCCATTTTTTATATAGCGATAAATAATTGTTTTTCAGGTGATATTGTTTTACGTCCTGATTTTGATCTTAGTAATTTAGGTTTTAAAATTTGTAGAATAAAATTAAATGTTGTTCGCTTTATTCTAAAAAACGGTTTATTTTAAAAATTAAATATTCTTTCTCATCGAATAATAATTCTAATAATGTTATTATTTGCGCAAATATAACACACAATAACTTATATCGTCTGCCATTTTGACGTGCTCATAGTCGTTTACATTGCCAAAACGAACGACATTTCTTACTATTGTGTATAAGCGCTCATATACCAAATTAAACGATTAAAAACAGCGCTTATAAGCGTAAGCGCTTACAGCGCGTGAGCGTCCAAACCGAACGCACCCTATGTAAGATACGTTGTCACTTCGTATTAGATAAATAGATAGATAATTTATTGTTTATCCCCGCAGAGTTTACAAGGCGTTTTTTTGAGCGAGGAACGATCCTAAACCTCTTACAACCAAACAACTCCTCGCTTGTTCGCCTACATACAATTTTTACAGTTTTCTTAACCTAACTTAATTTACTTAACCTAATGGTGTGGTTGTCAGCTTCTGCCTCTGCATCCGCCCACACCCACACCCGCCGCACACACACACCCTTTCCGCAAAAGGGACTTCCGTTTCCTCTTGCGTCCAATTTTCATTTACACCACTTCTATCCCCCTCTCTTTGGCATACCACTCATTTTCTCTTATTTTTTTCTCAATCATACCTCCCTCTTCCCGTCCTCCTAGCTCTTCCACGTACCCCTTCCTGTTCCTCTCCTTCTCGATCTCCTTCATCCACTCTTCCCCCTCTTCCCCCTCTCCCAGCACCCATCGTCTTGCCTCCTGCCAGCTCCCCTCCCTTTTGTCCCAATCCCTACAGCGCTCCCACGTATGCTCCCACGTCTTCTCCTCTCCCTCGCACAGTCTGCAAGCCCTTTTCACCTCCTTCTCTCAATGTCTGCCCTCCCTCATTTCGTTCCCCAACTTAAATCTCGCTACCCTACTCCACCTACTTCCCCCCCACCCTTTCTTCAGGTACTCCGGTATCCCCTCCTTTTTGACTTCTTTACCATTTGTTGTACTTCGACTCTTTTATTTTCTCCCATCTCTCTGCTCTTTGTGCCTCCCTTTCCCACCTCGCCATCTCCTCAAGTCGTGTCTCTTCTTCCCCCCTCTCTCCCCCTCTCTCTCTTCCCACAAACCTCTATCGCTCAGAAACTTTCTCCTACCTTCTTTCCAGCTCGAGATTGCCCCTTTCTTCCCCGTTTTTTCCTTAACCTCCTCCCAACCTTCTTGCTAGCTCGCTTCCTCTTTCCTCCTCCAACCTCCTTTTGTACACCCACGTCCTCCTGCTCGCCCTACTTCTTAATTTTTCTCTCTGCATCTCCTTCCTCACCAAGTATCCCGGCGTCTTCCTATCCACTTCGAACACCCATCTCAAATATCTTTCCTCTAGTTTTTCCATTCCTTCTCTCTTTCTCTCTCTTCCCACCCCCATATTTTTACTCCATACCTCATTACCGTCCAAACCAGCTTGTTAATACCCAAAGCTTACTCTCCCAATTCTTCCCAAACCTTCTCTTCTCTATCCCTCATACTTGCCCCATTACCGCCGCCGCTTTTTTAACCCTTTCCTTCACGTGCGCCTCTTGCCCTCCATTCCTTTATAGTGTATACCCCAGGTATCGGAACTCCTTCATCTCTTCCATTTTTCTTCTTTTCTACCACCAATTCTTTTTCACCATCCTTTCTCTTCTTCTTCTAAACCTTAAAATCTTGGTTTTCTCCGCGTTTAGTTCCACCCTTTTCTTATCCAAATACTTCTCCAACCTCTCCATTATACTTCTCATTTCGTTTTCCCCCTCTGCTAGCAGCACTATGTCGTCCGCAAACTCTAAGTCATACACCCTTCCTCTCTCTTCATCTCCTCCTCCAAGTCCGCCAGCAGTATAATGAAGAGCAGCGGACTCAGCGGACACCCCTGCCTTACCCCTCTTGCTGTCCAAAAGCTCTCACCCAGCTCCTTTCCCACTCTCACCCTACTTCTCGTCTCTCTCAACACTTCCTCAATCCTCTCAACCAAACCCTCCCTGATCGCCCCTCCCTTAGCGCCTCAATCAACACCTCCCTATTTACCGAGTCAAACGCCGCCTTTAAATCCACAAACAATGCCACCACCTTTTCCCCTTCCTTCCCAGTTGTCTAAGGTAAACGGCCCAATTATGGAACGAAGTCAGTAGAGGTTTCAGATGTTATTCAAAGGAGGGGTGTCAATAAGGCCGTTTTTTGGACCACGTCAGAATCGCTCCAAACTGTGGTATTTTCTTCCTACCGATGTAGCTGACAACCTCCTAGAACCGTTTGCTGTCCGAGCAATTAGAGGCTGAGAACGGGCAACTTGAAATCTCAAAAATCAATGGAGTTTTTCACGTGGTGGTAGTGCCAGTCTCATTTCAGCATGTCATTGTTGGTAGGGAAGGAGGAAGGGAGGGTGGGGGAAGGAAAGAGGGAGAGCGGGAGATAAAGGGGGGAGGAAAGGAGGAAGGGGGGAGGTAAAGGAAAAGAGAGGGAGGCAAAAATTGCTCCAAACTGTGGTATTTTCTTCCTACCGATGTAGCTCACAAACTCCTAGAACCGTTTGCTGTCCGAGCAATTAGAGGTTGAGAACGGGCAACTTGAAATCGCAAAAATCAATGGAGTTTTTCATATGGTGGTAGTGCCGGTCTCATTTCATCATGTAATTGTTGGGAGAGAGAGAGGGAGGGAAGGTGGGAGGTAGAGGGGGGTGAGAGGGAGGGTGGGAGGTAGAGGGGGAGAGAGACAGAGGAAGGATGGGAGGGAGAAAAAAGAAGAGGGAGGCAGAGGGTGGCAGAGGGAGGGAGAGGGAGGCAGAGGGGGGGCAGAGGAAAGAAAAGGGAGGGAGGGAGAAAAAGAGAGGGAAAGAGAGAAATAGAGAGAGAGAGAGAGAGAGAGAGAGAGAGAGAGAGAATGACGGGAACCAGACGGGAGGGAGCAGGTCTGCCTTTCTCTCTCTCTCTCTCTCTCTCTCTCTCTCTCTCTCTCCCTCCTTTTCTCCCCTTCGCTTTTCCACTCTCCTTTTCTCCCCCTCCCTCCCCCACCCTCTTTTTCTCCCATTTTCCTAACAATAACATGCTGAAATGAGACCGGCACTACCACCATATGAAAAACTCCATTAATTTTTGCGATTTCAAGTTGCCCGTTCTCAGCCTCTAATTGCTCGGACAGCAAACGGTTTTAGGAGGTTGTGAGCTACATCGGTAGGAAGAAAATACCACAGTTTGGAGCGATTTTGACGTGGTCCAAAAAACGGCCTTATTGACACCCCTTTTTTAAATTAATAAAGACATTAATGTGAAAAATTTTTATCGAATTCTGTAAGCACACTCTTCCGAAAATCGAAACAATTTTTGAAATCTTAAATCGACCATTTATAAGCTAAATATCAATAAAAACTAAAGCAACTAATATGTAGGTATTTTGACACAGCATCTGCGTGCTTGACACAATGTTTGGAACATCTTGTCCCGATTATGGAACAAGCATTTGCGTAAGGTCTCAACGCCTTTTTCAGGTTATCTTTTGTTTACGTGTTACTTTCTAACAAAATTTTGCATTACAATGTACTTACTTGCTGTGAAATGACGAAAAAAGTATACTTGAATAATAATGCACAATGAAAATCGTGTTTGTTTCAATAATACGATAAAAAATTTATGCCAAAATCTAGGATCATCAAGCGAGCATACAAAGGCCGGAACTGGGGAACGCCCTCATTTAGCGTTCTATAATACAGCAATTGAAAAAATAAAAGTTCCTAAAAAGGAACATCTATACAATAAATAAAACAAGATCGGACTCATAAAAAAATAATAAAAATTAGAATCTACGATTCTTAATCTTCAAACTTTTAAATACAGATTTGCAAATTTATGTGTATTTAATAGTTTATACCAAATCGCGAGCTGTACCAAATCAGCTGCTTTGCCTTGAATAGGAGTCAATTTTCACGGGTGTGGAGACAAACATCTCTAAAAGATTTTATTTACACTTAAATGTTTATAGCAACAGTACTTAGTTCTAGATAATTATATACTTGAAAACTTGTACATAATAACGCAATTTTTTTTATTTATTTTTATTGTTAAATATATATTTTATGAAAGTTTTTTTTTTAATGTTCCACAACCGGTTCCGTTTCACAAATCGGGCCGTTTACCTTATTTACTAGGTAGTTAAGCACATAAATATTGTCCATTGTCCCCATCCCCTTCCTGAATTCCGTTTGATTTGGCGGGATGATCTCCTTGTGCTCCACTTCCTCCCACAGCTTTTCTGCTAATACAGCCACGTACACTTTGTATAGGGTGGATAGCAGTGTAACCCCCCTATAGTCTTCCACCCTCTCCTCTTCCCCTTTCTTTACTATGGGCACAATCACCCTCTCCTTCCAGCTTTCCGGCTACCTTCCTCCCTTCCATACTTTGTTGCAAAAATCTCTCACCCACTCTTCCAACTCTTCCCCCTCGTGCTTCCACACCTCACTCGGAATACCGTCTACCCCGGCCGCTTTTTCCTCCTTCATTTTCTTTAAGACCCTTCTTACTTCCTTTTTACTTATTTCCTCCTCACCTTCCTCTCCCTCCCCCCTTATCTCTCTCCCTCCTTTGACGACCCTTCCTTCCACCCCCCCAAGTAACCTCATAAAATGCTCTTTTTACTCCGTCATCTTTATCCCTTCCATTACTTTTTTCCTCTTTTTCCTCCCCCTATTAACTATTTCCCACACTTAATTTTCTCTACTTACCGACGCCGCCTTTACTCCCACCTGTCGTTCTCCTCCTTTTTTTTCCTTTTGCACATGTCTCTGAACTCTTGCTCCCTTCTTTTGTATTCCTTCCCCTTCTCTCCCTCCTTTCTTCACCTCCTTAATTCTTTTTTTGTCTCCCTTTTTTTCTCTAGGCACTCCTCGTCATACCAGCCCACTTTCTTCTTTTCCTTCTTATTCAACTCCTCTTCCGTCTCTTTCATTGCATCCTTCAACCTCCCCACCATCTCCTCCCATTCCTCTTCCAAACCCCTCTCCCCCAACTCTACTTCACCCAGCTTCTGCTTGAACCTATTTCTCCCTTCTTCACTCCATATACCCCTCCAAATCTTTTTACCTCCTTTGCTCTCTTTCCCTTCTACCCACTCCCCTTTTAACTACACCTCTACCGGTTGATGGTCAGAGTCTACCCTGTCCCCTATTTTTATCCTTTCCATTCTATTCTTTACCTCTCCCTCCCCTATTACATAGTCGATCACTGTGCATCTCCTTCCCCCTGTATATGTAAACTCCCCCTCTTCGACCCCTCTTATGTTCCCGTTGAAGAAGCACCACCCTCTTTCCCCCAGAAAGTTCAACATCAGCCTACCCTCCCTGTTTATAGCCCGGTCCTTTGACTGTCTCTTTCCTTGCCCCTCTCTCCCTTCCGCCCCTCATTCCCTTCCAAATCTCCCCTTTCCTCCCCTGTTCTCGCGTTAAAGTCTCCCCCTATCAACACTCTGATTCCTGCTTCTCTGTCCTCTACCCACCGTTCCAGCCCCCTCAGCGCCTTCTCCATACCTTCTCCTGCGTAGACTCCCACTAATTATCTTCCATCACTGCTCCCCCACCCTCACTTTACCCGCCATGAACTCCTCCCCCGCCCCCGCTATCCCTTCCTCCTTTTCCATCAACTCCTTCTTTATACCCATGACCATTCCCCCCATCGCTCTTCCCTTTTTATTCTTTCTCCTTGTTGCTTGCACTCCCCACTCATATCCTCCTGATAGTCTCTCCTTAACTTTTTTCCACCCTTTATCATCCAACCAAGTTTCCATCAACACCATCACATCCTATTCCTTCAACCCTGTCCAAAACTCCTTGTCTTTGTTCTCTAACCCTGCCACATTCCAAAAGGCCACGCTCCACTCTCTCCTTTTCTCTCTCTCTCTCCCTTTCTCCCTCTCTTC
>NW_020223377.1:111052-130905 GCF_003070985.1 Temnothorax curvispinosus | reverse complement strand
CTTATTCCAATTATACCTATTCTCCATATTGGTCGCAGACTTGCACTTCTCCAGATTGCACTGCTTGCCATCGAACCCGTTATTTCCACAGTCGCACCTGAAGTGCCTCCTTGCATACAGCTCCACGAGCTCATGTCTTTCATGACAATGAATGCTGCACGCCGCGCACACAGCGGCTCGGACCTTGTTTGAGCAGCACGTCTTGCGTACAACGCGTGTCTTATGTATCCCTTGCTGTAAATACAGTTCTCCCCTTGGATGCCCCCACGACAAACGGGTCCCCTTCTGGCTGGTTTTCCATCTGGAGAACATCGTGCCTCGTAACAGAACTATTCTGTTCTCTCCTTTTTTTCTCCCTCCTCCTCCTCTCTTCTTTGTTCTTCTCTCCCATCCCTCAAAACCTCCTCTTCCTCATCCCATTTCCAGCATTGCTCATCTATCCATAACCTTCCATATCCTATTCTCACTCTTCTTCCTCTTCTCTTCTCCTTTCTCGCGATTTCTTTCAACCTCCACCTTATTTTTCTCTCTTTCCACGTTCAGTCTTCCGAATCCTCTTTTTCCTTCCCTTCAGCTCTCTTTTTCTCTTCATAATTTCTTCTCTCTGCTTCTCACTCTTCATCCTTCCCAGTACCATCTCTCTGTCTTTCTCTTTATCCCCCCTCACTCTCTTGACCTCCTCTATGTTTCCTCTCACCCCCAAGACGTTAACACCTCCTTCACCGCCTCCCTCCTCTTTCCTTTTTTCACTCCTAATCCTCTGATTATCACATTTTTTCTCCTCTCTTCTTGCCCCTTTTTTTCCATCCTCCTCTCCAACTCTCTTACTTTGTCCCCCACCTCTCCTCCTTCTCCCTCCCCTCGCACTTTACCTCCCATTCCACCCCCTCTTTATTTCTCTCCAACTCCTCTACCTTTTTTCCAGCCCTTTTATGCAGCTCACCAACTTCTCCTTATCTTCATTCTATTTTTCTTCTCGCTCCCTACACTCTCTTCTCAACTCCTCCACCTCCCCATCTCTTCCATCATCTGTCTCAAATCCCCCCTCCACCCTTTCACTTCCCTCAAATCATTCATCACCTCCTTCACTTCTTCCCTCCACTTCCTCATGTCTTCCCTCTATTCGCTTTTCTCCTTTTCCCCCCAGTCCAGAGTCACGGAAGGCTTCTTGCTATCTCTATCTTCCTTCTCCCCCCTCTTTCCTGCATTTCTACATTTTCTCTTTTCTTCTTTGCGTCCTCTCCTTTCCCATTCCCAACGCTGCTGACGCTCCCGCTCTTTGTTCTCTGTGCCCCATCATCATACCCTATCCTCCCGATCATTATCTCTAAGTCGACTCTTTTCTTATATTCTATGCCCCTGGCCCAACTCCCTCACCGGCCTGTGCGCCGTCTATATTTCACGCACTCCTTGCCCGCGGCCGCTCTCCGCTCGACGCTCTCCCCTCTTAGCGTTTCGCGTACTCCCTGCTCGACCCGCTCTCACGCACGCTTTTCGCACCCTTTTCGCACCCTTTTCTTCTCAATCCTTCTTATTCGCGACCTGCCTCCACTCTCTCACGCACACTCTCTCCTCCACTCTTTCTCTCTTACATGCACACCTCCACCAGACCACTCTTACTCCCTCACACACTGCCGAAAGCACTCGTCTAACCGCTACGTGACACACTCTATCGCACCGGAAACGGAAGTCCCCACTTCGTGTTATAATATGCCTCAATATTGGAAGTTTTCCAAGTCATTTCAGCATGAAAATAATATCTTCAGGTATTTTAATTATATATTTATATAAATAGTAAAGTTTTATATGTTATTTTTATAACAAATAGTACATTGTTTTAGTTTGATGTAAACTTCTTACTAGAATATTAGAGACTTTTTAATATTTATTATTGTTTTTGGCATCTCCCGGCTATAATTTTTTTTTGTTATTTAATACATTTATTTGCCTATAATATATATATGCTCACACGTATACTATACATGTGTTTGCGTATACATATAGCTTTTATAGGATTTCCATGAAAGTTTCGGTTTCGATTTCGGTTGGATTCTTGTAAAATATTAAATAATTTTAAAAGGCACACGAAAACGCAATATTTTTTTTCACGATAATATAGGCAAATAAATGTATTAAATAACAAAAAAATGTATAGCCGGGAGATGCCGGGAACAATAATAAATATTAAAAAGTCTCTAATTTTCTAGTAAGAAGTTTACATCAAACTAAACAATGTACTATTTGTTATAAAAATAACATATAAAACTTTACTATTTATGTAAATATATAATTAAAATACCTGAAGATATCATTTTTATGCTAAAATGACTTGGAAAACTTCCAATTTTGAGGCATATTATAATACGAAGTGACAACGTATCTTACATAAAGGTGTAAACGGTTCGCTTAAAGGTTAAGCTTTGATAAATAATAACAATGACAGCAACAGTAAAAATGACAAATATGTATCAGAAACGTACATATGGATATGTTTTCTATTAATTGTATGTACATAACATGCTTTGTTTGCGGTTTTAATTTTCTTATTTTTGGCCAAGTTTTGGACGCTTTAGCCCCACTGTGCGCCGCCGGAAAAGATCTCGCTGACGTAACCCGAAAGATCTCGCTCGACAAAGCTCGGGTAATCTCGGCTGTCGCAGGGCCGCATTAAATGGGAAGACACCCTTCAACACTTCCGCCGTCTGATCGTTCAATGCGCATCCCGAGACTATTGCAGAGATTAAAGAAACGATTCTTTGCCAGAGCCTTAGTAAAAATGTCCGCCAGCTGGGATTCCGTCGGCACAAAAACAACGTTGATTTTACCGCTCTCCGATTTTTCACAAATGAAGTGAAACTTGACGTCTATATGTTTCGTCCGCTTATGAAACTCGGAATTTCGAACGAGACGAATCGCGCTCTGGTTATCTACGTACAGCTTTGTGGATTCCCTGCACTGATGCCCTATATCGTTTAGCAACGTGCGAAGTCACACTGCCTCTTTTGTCGCAGTCGCAGCCGCGATGTACTCTGACTCGGTGGTACTAACGGATACTAATCTCTGCCGCTAAGACAACTATGTAACGACTCCGTTTGCAATACAAAACGCATACCCGGTCGTCGATCTTTGTGTCTCCACCTTGCTTGCAAAATCCGCATCGGAAAATACCCGGTTAGTTCTATCTTCGAGCCTTTTTTACGGTACTCGATTCCCATAGTTACGGTTTTGACTAGATAGGAAATAATACGTTTCACCGTCCGCCAGTGACTCTCGTCGTGATTGTTAAGATACTTGCTCACCGCGTTGACCGCGAACGCGATGTCTAGCCAAGTTACAATGGCAAGAAACATTAAAGAACCGACTGCTTCACGGTACGGCACGAGATACTCGCTTTCTCTCGATTCCGCTGGACACAGGACTACGTGGGGATCCGCCGGCACGGAAACCCCTTTTGCTTGACTCATACCAAATCGCTCGATAATTTTCTTAGCATAAGCAGCCTGATGTACGAATAGCGATTTGTTTTCCCAATCTCGGACCATTTGCATCCTGACAAACATGCTGCAGTCGCCTAGCGTTATCTCGAATGCCTCACTTACGACTTTAATAATACTTTTTACTACTTCCGCCGATTCCGACGCGACAATGCCGTCGTCGACGAACAACGCGAGATAAACTTTGAAATCTTCGTAGACTCCGAAGAAAACACATTTATCCGCGTCAGTCTCTTTTAAATTAAATTGTTTCAAAAAACTGGAGAACTTCACGTTCCAGCAGCGTGGTGCCTGTTTTAGCTCGTATAACGATTTCTTCAATTTGCACACCACGCGCGAGTGCCCACCATTTTCCTCGTCGATCTCGAGCCCCTTTGGTACCTCCATATGGATGTCTTCATCGAGCACTCCATGTAGAAATGCAGTTCGAACGTCCGGTGAAAAAGTCTCCGAGTAATCGACTCCCTGTCGTTGCATAAACCCTCGCGCGCATAAACGAGCTTTGAACCGCAGCACGCTTCCTTTGGTGTCTCGTATAACCTTAAAAACTTATTTGGAGTCAATGAGTTTTTTCCCAGGAACATGTGGAACGATCTGCCACGTTCCATTCTTCTGATGAGCTTGAAGCTCGTCTTCTATCGCCCTCTCTACTGAGAAGCTTCCGGCATATCGCCTTTTGATACGTCAAAGGCACGTTGAACTCTATGAGGATTACCTGATAACGTGCAAGCCCACGCAACGTTGCTCGATCTCGCAACGTGCGAGGTGAATCAACTTTCTGTTGCTGCTGTCGGTTTCCTTCAACCGCGTTCTCGTTGTTACCGACTGCTGCCTGCTCTCGCGCCGCGTTAACGGCGGCCGCATCGTCGACATCTGCATTGCCTTCGACAGCTCTGTTACCGTCTGCTTCCTCGTTCTCGTTCTCAGCTTCTTCGTCCTTCTCAGACAATGGCAGGAATACCTCGAACTCCGACGCCGCGGCGCCGGTACAGTTGAGTTCTCGCCAGTTGCCCGCTCATTAAAAACCACGTGTCTGAAAACAGATACACAAACAGATACACATTTAGTCTGCGGGTCGTACAGCCTGTAATTGGAAGATTCACTGTCGTATCCCACGAGAACCAGTTTCTTCGCTCGAGCCTCGAACTGGGTCGTTTTCTGCTTTGACACATGCACATAGACGTTCGAACCAAACACTCGCATGTGGCCAAGATTCGGTTTCTTCCCAGTTTACAATTTATACGGCGTTTTGTTTCCGCCACCGCACGACCGTCTCATCCTGTTGAGTGTATAAACAGCCGTTGCCGTTGCTTCCGCCCAAAGATGCGCAGGCAGCTGCTTCGCTTGCAGCATTGTCCTTGCGCACTCGACAATGGTCCTGTTATCCTGCTCCGAACGCCCATTCTGTTCCGGTGTGTGCGGCGCCGTCGCACAGTGGGAAATTCCGTGCTGTTTTTTGACAAAATTCTTGTGACAACACAATTTTTAAGAAATCTCGTTGATTTTCTTTTTAATGCTCAGAAAGACTTGTGCATTAGTGCAGTACTGCGGAAATATATTTGTCGCACAACGAAAATTGTTAAACATAGAGTGCAATCCAGTAAATATGAAATTCATGCAAAAAACGGTAATCCCTTCATAGACACAAGCTTCTAGGGTATAGATTAACCGAGATGGATATCATTTTAATTATGTTTCAAGTCGCTGATAACAAATTCAAGCTTTAAATTTCAAAATTAATTTGTTTAAACAAATTATCTCAAAGTAAATGTTTTATAAATTTTCATTTCAAAATCTGTGGATAGAATTACATAGAAAAAACAGTAGACTTTCAAATAGTAGACCTTCAAAGTAATATCTTTTAGATCCAAATTGTTAATAATAATTTACGATTATTTTTTTAACTTAAAGTATAATATCTCCTATATCTTTATTTAAAGGAATTAACGGAAGATCATCAAGCGAAATAAATATAATTTTCATAATTTTTGATAGCTGATTACGAATTCAACCTCAGAATTGCAAAATTAATTTGTTTAAACAAATTTATTTAAACAAATTATTTATAAATAATATTTTTTATGAATATTTATTTCAAAATCATTCTGCAGATGGAATTACATAGAAAAAATAGAAAAAACCTTCGAAGTAACACCTTGTAGATCTAAATTGTTAATAATAAAGGTTGATTATTTTTTTATAATATCTTGAGGTTCTTCCGAGAATCAAATTATAGGAGCATTCAATGCCCTCATTATATCACATCCATGGATTAAAACTTTATGTCTGATGGTGGCATTTTATACCATGAATAAAGCTCTGCACATTTTTTGTTGTATTGATACAGTACTCTTCGAATCTTACCAAATCAATTTCTTGTCCACACGATATAATTTGAAGAATAGCGTTCTCATTAATAAATCTTTATCTACTCCAATTAATTCAGATACACGTTCGGCTCGATCATTGGCCTCTTTCTTTTTAATTTTTCTTTGCTCGAGCTTCAAACTTAGTCGTCTTTTGCTTTGGCACATATACGTAGGCGTCCGAGCCAAACACCCGCATGTGGCCGAGATTCGGTTTCTTCCCGGTCCACTGTTCGTATGGCGTTTTGCTTCCGCCCACACACGACCGTCCCGTCCTGTTAAGTGTGTATACAGCCGTTACCGTTGCTTCCGCCCAGAGTTGTGCAGGCAGTTGCTTTGCTTGCAGCATTGTCCTTGCGCACTCGACGATGGTCCGGTTGCCCCACTCTGTTCGCCCGTTCTGCTCCGGTGTGTACGGCGCCGTCGTCTCCAGAGTGATCCCTTTCTCCTTCAAGTAGCCTTCTATCCTGGCATTCCGATACTCGGTCCCGTTGTCGGTGCGTAGAGTTTTCATCGTACGCCCAAACTTGTTCTGAATTAATCGTTCGAATTCTTTGAATCGCTTAAAAACATTCGCTTTATGTCGAATGAAAAATAAAAACCGAAACGCGGTTGCATCGTCCTTGAAGAGTACATAGAATTGTGCACCACCTGTTGACCGTACTGGTATCGGACCGCATACATCACTATGTATAAACTCGGCTGAGTCGAAGCTCTTGTGCTCTTTTTATTAAACGGTAACTTGTGTAACTTCCCGTACTGCACAAACCTCACACAAGAAATCTTCTACGTTCTTTACACTGACTACGTCTATTGATCCGCGTTTAACCAAGTTGCACAGTGCACGTTTGTGGATGTGGCCGAGTCGCTCGTGCCGACGTCACATTAACCTCTTTTCTCGCACTCGGTTTTCGGAAAAACATTTGATATAAACAATTTGATTGTCTGATGCCTGTCGCCTCGACGATATTCCCGCGCGATATCTCGACGACACCGTTCTCGAATCCGACACGAAAATTCTTTTTGGTACAAACCCCGACTGAGAAAAGATTCTTGGTTACCCTTGGCATAAGCAGCACGTTTTCGATAAGTCCGCTTTCCCATTTGCCGTCCACGAGCTTTTCTATGCGAACTTTCCCTATGCCGGTCACTTCACATTCGCCGTCGTCGTCCAACAAAACTTTTTTATCTTTTACCGACCGCAGGTCTTCAAGCCACTCCCGACAAAACGTGATATGTTCAGACGCTCCACTGTCGGTAATCCAAACGTCCTTTATGTCGGCACTCAGCAACTCCTGAACCTGCTCGACCGACGCCAGACTCCGCTTGCCACTCGCGGTTAGCACTTTCCCGCTTTCTTCTCGCGACTCAACTACAAACGCGCACCTGGCACTTGTTGTTGTTGTTGTTCTCTCCTTGGCTCTTCTTCTTCGGACATTGACTCGCGTAGTAGACTCCTTTCTCTTGACACCTGTAGCATTCGACATTCTTCTTGGACCTCTTCTTTATTTTCTTGTCGCTCTCGTCTTTCGATCGAGAATCGCCCTTCGAATTGCTCTGTCTCGCGACTGCCAGTGCACCCGCTGAATCGCCCTCCTTGCTGAGACTTTGTTCTTCTCTTATCAACCGCTCTAGTAGATATGAGACCGTTTGCCGCTCGGGATCAACACTATCCCAAGCCGTCTTGAAGATACTGTATTTTGATGTTAAACTGGATAAAATTTTAGCGATGATTGCAGAATCAGAAACCGTCTCGCCGAGATCTATCAGCTGTCTTGCCATGTCCTGCACTGACGTAACATGATGTATCACTGAGTGAGTCCGTAGGATTCATCTTGTATGAGTAGAACCTCTGAGTCAACGTCTCGACGTTAGATGCCGATTTCTGTTCGTTCATCATGACCAGTTTGTCCCACATCTTTTTTGAGGTACCGCAGACTATGATACTGTTCACCTGTTCGTCCTCCATCGCCGACGCAATGATCGCCATTGTCTTCGCATTATCCTTGATCTATGACTTCATTCTTCCCGCATTTGCTCCTTCCGCATCGGCCGGCCTTCTTTTTGACCCATCTACGACGGCGAAAATCTCGTTCGCTAGCAACACAGCAGTGAGCTAAAATTTAAATACTTGGAAGTTTGTACCGTTGAAACGCTTGACCGACTTTATCGAACCGTCATCCGGCATCTTCACCGGCATCTTCACCGTGCCGACAAACCGAACCTCGAAAAACCGAGAGAATACAGGCTGCCCGACAAAAAGTACGCCCACCCCGATAAAGTCACGAAATCACCAAAACCGAATAATTGTCTTTACAACGTCTTTTACAGTCGATGCTCGCACTATGCTCCGATTACTCTCGGAACCTGTGACTTGCGCCACGTGCCTTGCACAATGCACTAATGGCCGCTCCGAAACCAAGCTGCCGTTCCGCACGCTTCCGCCAACAACCGTTTCGCGACCGCAAATCTCCTTATCTCTCTCACCTCTTTTCCGGCAAACCAATAATTGTTAACTAACTTAACTACCATATATGGGCCCATAACTTGTTAGCGCAGAACGGAGTAATTATCTTTGTTGTCAGCTGAAAAAAGAGAAGATAATTTCTGGAAAAGAATAAATGTTCGAACACTTGTAATCAAAGCTAACACTGTATATTCTTTATTCAACGTAATATGTATATTTAGGTAAGCGTTACTCTTGAGCGACAGTCAGCTCGCGACTAACTCACGCCGCACAGTAGCCTAAACGCCTGGTTTTGTGGCAAAAAATCAATTTTTCCAATTCGTTTAAATGTCAGTAAGAATTATTGTAATTTCAAGAAAAATACACAAAGAAGAATGTCCTGTAACTTAAATGCTTATACTTTGCATTAAACGCATAATATAGATACACAAAAATGAAGAATTTTTAGTATGCTTGATATAGAGTGCGTTCGGTTTGGACGCTCACGCGCTGTAAGCGCTGTTTTCAATCGTTCGATTTGGTATTTGAGCGCTTACACAATAGTAAGAAATGTCGTTCGTTTTGGCAATGTAAGCGACTATGAGCACGTCAAAATGGCAGACGATAGGTTATTGTGTGTTATATTTGCACAAATAATAATATTATTAGAATTATTATTCGATGAGGAAGAATATTAATTTTTAAAATAAATCCTTTTTTTTAGAATAAACCGAGCAACATTTAATTTTATTCTACAAATTTTAAAACCTAAAATTACTAAGATCAAAATTAGGGCGTAAAACAATATCACCTAAAAAACAATTATTTATCGCTATATGAAAAATGGTCACCCCGGATTCACATCGGTATGTTATTAATATTATTATTACACATTGTTGTTTCAATTTTTAAATCAAATAAAGGGAAGTAAAAGAGGCAATGCCACGCGCGGTAATTAATGCGCAATTAAAATAAGTCAATAATAAAATATATATATTAGTTAATACAAATTTGGACGTTTCGACATTTTTTGTGTCATCTTCAGCGTAAAAATGAAAATAATACATGAAAATTTTAGTCGATAAATTAAGACGATAAATTACAGTCAATCGCGATAAAATGAGTCAATCAGTAGAAAAGCGCAGTCAAATCAATAAAATAAAATTCATACGAATGTTTGGTAGTCTGTCAGGTTATGCCGATATATAAATGCTTCGAATCAAAGACAATCGAATTTCTCCTTTCTACCTGGTCTGGTCTTCCAACCTGGGAGTAAACGTCGAAGGTGCGATCGATTCGGAGCATTTGCATATCCTGACAGACTACGGAATGTATTCATACGAATGTCATTCGTATGAATTTTATTTTATTGATTTGACTGCGTTTTTCTACTGATTGACTCATTTTATCGCGATTGACTGTAATTTATTGTTTGAAATTTTCATGTATTATTTTTATTTTTACGCTAAAGATGACACAAAAAAGTGTTGAAACGTCCGAATTTGTATTAACTAATATATTTTATTATTGACTTATTTTGATTGCGCATTAATTACCACGCGTAGCTCTGATTGCCTTTCTCACTTCCCTTTATTTGATTTATTCAGGAGAGCCTATATATATATATATATATATATATATATTTTGTTTATTCAATTTTTAATTTATATTTGTGTATGCATATAATTTTTTCTTACTTAATATTTAAATTATGTACAGATCCATTTGTGAGAAATTCAATGTAGGAAAAGCCACTGCGTTAAATGCTGGAAACTCCAGTTATTCCAATATCGTTACAATTTTTCCTATAATTCGATTCGACATGTTTGTTGATATGCAATTCGCTAACAATGCGTTCCGAAATGAACGTAAGCGCTTACGCTTGATCACGCTCACACTGCCCTACCTTGCAGAAATAAGCGATTGTCAGCAGAAGTTATGACGTCATTAGTCGATCTGTAAGCGCTTACAACGCCAAAGCGAACGACGTGAGTAACGCTCATAAGCGCTTACAGCGCGTGATCGTTCTCGCCTTGAATATCCCTAACGCACCAAATGACCTGAATCGCGGACGATTCAGCGGTTATCCGCACCAATCCCGCGACTTCTCGCAAACCCCGGCGATTTCGCAGCACCACGTCAATCCCGCCGACACCACGGTCCTTGGTCCTTCCCAACGCACGACACAATCGACGACTTTCTCGCGGGCCCGAGTGCCATCCAAATTACCTTGCCACTCGCGACGCGGATTTTCCGACTGCCGTGCGACCGCCCGAATCCGCAATACAAATTGCGCGATTGCGACTCTAATTGTTTACCGCGACTAACACACACATTCAATATACGCCGTGCGACTGTCGGCCGTGACGACCGTCCCGGGGAGGGCCTATGTGGTCTTTACTTACGGTAGGACTCGTTCTCGGCGGGGCCCCTTCGTGAATTTCTGTTCACTCCTCGAGATAATAAAGAACGCAAGGTAACGATAGGCGCTCATTCCAGATAACAAAGATGGCCAGATAAGCAGATATTGCCAGATAGGGCCAGATAAGTAAGGTAACCTACGACGCGATAGACCGGGGCCATCGCCTCGAACGAGTCCTTACCCACGCGGGGACGCCAGAGTGGTGACCTTACAATTGTCGTCCGCAGGGTGTCCGGATCGACAGTCCCAGGCTCGCAGCGTGCTTCTCTCGCTATCTCCGGCACGACAGTGAGGCGACGGTGGCTCGCCGGGATCGCGCCTGCGCAGTGGTGCGCCGCTCGTGGCGTGCGCCGATCCTAACGCTTTCCTCGGTGCCTGGCGCCTCTCCTCATTGCGGCGAGGCTCGAACTACGTCCGCTTCGCGCGGCCCCTTTAAAATCCTGTCCGAGCCGCGACTCTTTTGGCCGGTGCGCCGGGGTAGAGGACTCGTTCTTTATTTCCGCCGAGTGTGTCTCGGCGGATTCCTCATTATCGATCGATCCATTTTAACAAGCTCACAGCATATATACGTACGTGTGCGATTTTGGATACACTTTCCTTCTTAAAAATCTACTCGGCATCAGCTCCCTGCCGTCAATATATATTTCACTATCACTATCTATCACGCGGCGATGGTCACGACTGTCACTATCTATTTCTAGGTTATAACTGACTTACGTTTACGCGAGCGTTACTTCTGTAGTAACTTACGATAATTCAATCGTTTACACGGAATAAATTATCGTAATTTACTACAAAACCCCGTTTACGCGGAGGAATTATCGTAAGTAACTACAGAAGTAATGCTCGCGTAAACATAATATAACAACGCGCTGAACCGGCTGAACGCACTATCTGCACTGAGCGTAGAACCCACACGTACATACAACTCGTGCGTTTGCATAAACCCCGGTCTACATAGGCCGCAGTTCGCAAAACGCAAGACACACGCACAGTCTGCAAGTCAATCTAACCTCTATACACAGAGAGGTTAGATTGACATGTAGACTGTGCGTGTGTCTTGCGTTTCGCGAACTGCGAATTTTATGTAGACCGGGCTTAAAAAAGTCATGGTGCAGTCTCGCTTCACGTGTATTTGGCGTGAGACACTACCGTAGTACCATGTCTTTTGATAATTTCATTTTGGCTCGTAACAGCTCGCGATAATCGAAACCATCGAGACGCTCGAAACTGGCGATCACTGGCGATACTAGCACCGCTAGTGTCAAAAAAGTGAAAAAGACACGCTACTAGCGCCGTGGCGAAAATAGCAAACGGAGAACGTGGACGTTTGTTAATTATAAAATTTAACATTTTAGACTTTGCGTCGCAATATCTCCGTTCGTAGGGCACGTAGCAAAAAAGTAAAAACACTTTTATTACATAATTCAAACCCATGCTATCGATCAAGCCTACTTAGAACTTGATTTGTTCATTACTTATCGAGATCTCAACATCTCAAGTACTCACAGCTCGTCGCGTCGCGTAAATAAGTCACGGTCGGTTTTGCTCTGCACGTACTTGGCGCGAGAAACTACCATGTTTCTTGATAATAAAGAGAAGGAATGACGAGTCTGAGACAACGCTTGTAAATAATTGCGCAGCGTTCATGTTTGATGAGATTCGATACGAGCTCAACGGTGTGGAGATTGATCGCAACAAAAACGTTGGAATAACCAGTATCATCAAGAACTATGTATCGCTATCGTATGGCGATTATCAGATCATGCGGAATGCTGGATGGGACGTTACATTGAGAATACCGGAAGAATACTTCAACTTTTGCGTACCGCTCAAGATGTTGCTGGGCTTTTGCGAGGATTACAAACGCGTCGTTGTTAACGCTCGTCACAAATTAATTCTGATACGTGCGCGTAGCAACAATTGCATTGTAGGAAATCCGGCGACGGAGCCGGAAATCGAATTGTTTAAAGTACAGTGGCGAATGCCTCATGTTACGTTAAACGAGGTCAATAAACTGTCCTTGTTACAGGCCTTGGGAAGTGGGCGATATCTTAGTGTCAATTTTCGTTCGTGGGATATGTACGAGTATCCCCTCTTGCAGAGCACGACCAAGCATTCGTGGGCTGTCAAGACTGCGACTCAGATAGAGAAGCCGCGATACGTTATTTTTGCGCTGCAGACCGGTCGCAAGAATATCATGTCTCAAAATGTTAGCATATTCGATGACTGTAATTTGACCAATGTCAAGCTTTATCTAAACTCTGAATTTTATCCGTACGATGACTTGAACCTAGATTTTAGTAAGAATCGATACGGCCTTCTTTTTGATACTTATGCGCGTTTCCGTAAAACTTATTACGGATACAATTACTGTTATACGCTTTGCAGCGTGTATACATTCCTGACGGAAAGACCTTTTGTTGTCATCGATTGCTCGCGACAAAACGAGTCTGTCAAGGGCGCCACCGTGGATGTGCGAATCAAGAGACACAGTAGTGTCTCGCGCCAAGTACACGCGAAGCGAGACCGCACCGTGACTCTTTTACGCGAACGCACGAGTTGCGAGTAACCGAGATTTCGAGATCTCAATAACAAGTGAACGGATCAAGTTTTAAGTAAGCTTGATCAATAGCTTGGGGTCGATTTATATAATAAAAGTGTTTTTAGTTTTTCTCACGTGCCTTACGAGCGAAAATATTACGACGCAAAGTCTGAAATGTTAAATTTTACAATTAAGATACGTCGTCATCGTCGTCGCCATACGGTTGTTTTTGCATCGATAGATGGCGTTTTAAAGATACCCGAGTGTTTGAAAAGAGACAGCATATACGTACTACGTGTACGTCGTATACGCTTAGTGCAGACAGTGCGTTCAGCGCTCTGTTACAATCAGAAATATATTTCTAGGTTTGCGTAAAAGAGTCCTGGTGCGGTCTCGCTTCGCGTGTACTTGGCGCGAGACACTACTGTGTCTCTTGATATTTGTATTCAGCAATCTCTAACATTTCCAAAAATAATTAAATTAAATGTGTTCTTCTCACACACAAAAAAGATTAGATTCTAAAAGGATTAATTAATATTTAATCTAACTAAGCATATTATAATAAGAATTATAATAGCAAAGTTTTTGGAAATGGTGGACAAACCAGTTTATATTTTTAATATAACATTAACATAATTATTTTTTAAACCACTTTTAACTGCAATAATTAAATTATTTATATTCAACTATTAACGATTTTTAAAATAAGTAATTTATCTAATTGTAAGTAAAGACTAACTATTAATTTTTAAATAAGTAGTAATTTATTTTTGACAAACTATTAATTATTTTAATAATAAAGAATTTATTTCTAATATAATTATTAATTTGAAAAAAAATTAATTTATTTTTATCTAAATATTAACTTTCACGAACTAGAAATTTTTCTCTGACAAATTACGAATTCTTTAAGTAATCTTTAATTTACTTTTAACTAAATATTATTAATTTTTATGCAATTAATAATTTTTTGTAATTTATTCGTTCGAAAATTTAATTTATTTTTATTGCTAATTTTGTGAATAATTAAATAATAAAAAATAAAAATTTTTTTGCCAATTTCTGCTTAATACTACAAAATCCGTGATATCAGTACAAAATTATTTTTTTCAAAAAAGGTAAAAAAAGGCGCCAAGTACACGCAATGTATTTTGTAAATTCAAAAATCTAACCCAAGTGGTAGTTTACTTTCTCCTTAACAAAATTATTATATCACAAAATTATGTTACCTAACTCAACCCAATTAACATGTATTTTAAAAAAAGATGTAAAATCTTTAAATTGCATCAATTGCAAAGAAAATATATATATTGCTTTGAAAAATAATTGTTGTGCAACTACTTTTAAAAAACAAAATCCAACTAGTACATATTTTTGCGTTCCCATTAAAGAATCTTTCTATTCCAACCCAACAAAAAAGTGTATTAGAGTGATGATTTCTGCCCAGTGCTCTGAATGTCAACGTGAAGAAATTTAAGCAAGCGCGGGTAAACGGCGGGAGTAACTATGACTCTCTTAACTCAGGGTAACGAGTAGGTATCTTGGGCCACCATGTACCGAATACCTATTAAACAATCAGCTGATGCAACACATGGTAGTAAATGACGACACTTCACGACGGCGACTTGTCACACGTGAGCTAAAGCTCGACACGAGAACTGAGGGCGGCGAGATGCCCCACCCGGAATTCCGGGACCCTGCCGAAAAAGTGTTGGACTCTCAGGGGCTATGGCCAGTCGCTCACCGAGTCCCTGCGCCAGTCGCTCGTCACGCGGCTTAACGCCGACTCCCGGCACCGGCCGCCCTATCGGCTCTTCGCCAATCCTCGGCGCAAGTCGCCCAACTCCTGTGGCATCAACAACGCCGAAGAGAAAACGGCCATTCGAGGTTGGGACGTCGACGCCGGACTCGGAAAGATTCACGCCGAAGAATCAGAAGAAGTTCTGAGGAAACTCAAACTACGCAGAGAGAGTTTCAGAGCTCGGCTACGCAGACGTCGAAAGTGCATCTACAAGGAGCAGCAGACTGAGGAGTTTCTCATCAGGAAACCAGAGGTCGTTACCAGGTCAACTCAAACGAAGCAACGAGGAGGTCGAGAACGTCAGACGTGGAAGATATAATTTAATGTTCAGCAAGAAATTAATTTAAATGTTGTAATGAATTAATAAAATAAAAATGTTAAAATAAATAATCAACAAAAAGAAAAAAAAATCAAAATGTCTTAGCGATTATTCAATCGGACGACGTTACGTTCAAACCAGTATCTCAAGATGCGGGTCGGTGGTTAGTATCAGATCAACTGGTACTAAATTTAAATATGAAGATTTTCGAACTGTAGAGAGAGAGATCATCTCCTTTGTGTGAATGCAGATAGTCAAATGACTAATGAACAGATAGAATTTATTCTCAAGCGGTTGACTGCACTATCGGCGGTCTTCTCCGCGCTGAGAGGGGAAAGTGATACTTTAAAACAACAAGTTGCAAATTCCAGACGAGTTTGTAGGCAAATAGAAAAAAGTGTATTAAAAAGTTTGGAGGAAATAAAGAAAAACGTATGCTCGACATGCGTAGCCCCGAAACTTACGTATGCTCAGAAAGTCAAAGTTAAATCGCTAACAATTCCTCAAAGCGCGGTGAAGAGTCCGAGAAATGTGGTCACTGTCTTTCCTGCGGAAGGTGCGTCAGTGACTAGCTGTGATCAGACGAAGGAGAAAGTCATGAGTAGCCTTAAACTTGTAACAGAAAGGTTAAAAATTAGAAATTTAAGAAAAATAAAAAACAATGGTGACTGAGTGATTAGAAACTGAGACCAAAGAGGATCTTGAATTAATTCTTAAAAGTAAAATGTTGGAGGAGGCAGATCTAATGGCTGGTGTCGCATATCGACCGAGAGCAAGCGGGCCGAGGGCAGCCTAACGGCCGATCTATGACAATCTATGACGAAATGACTACGCGATATAATCCGGGCGACGGCTTCCGGGTTCTCCTCGCTGTCTCGCAGCGACTTTCGTGCCGCACTTGCACTGTACCAAATATATTGTTATTAAAGTTTAGTAAAGTTTATTCCGCGAGTGTTTATTTGACAAATGCCTCAACTAACAATACAACAACTGGCCTACCTAATAAGAAGTTACCCAGAATAATTGTCTATGATGTTCCGAGAGACTTTGATGAAGGCTCGCTTGCCGAGGCTATACACATCCAAAACGCCGAACATATAGAAAAGTCAAAGTTCGATAAGGAATTCAAGCTGGTTTTTAAAACTGGGGATAAAAGGAAAGATGTGGTAAATTGGGTAGCTGAGGTCGAACCCAGTTAAGAAGACTCCTGGTTTCCAGGGGTCGCGTCTTTGTCGGCTGGAGATCCTGCAACATACAGGATTATATAAGCCTCACAAGATGCTATAAATGTCAATCTTTTGGCCACGTTGCTAAGCATTGTAAGGCGTTGTGCGACACTAGCGGGCACTATGGCGAAAATGGTTATGGCTTCGGAGATTGTCCAAACAGAGACAAGAAAGAGATTTGTGTACATTGTAAACGTATTAAGAAGCCGGACGGGCATTCTTCCAGGGCAAAGAGCTGCCCAGTGTACAAAATGGCCTTGGAGCAGCAGATAAATAAAATAAATTATGACGAATTATTACAACCATAACAGAGAGCGAGTCTCGCTTAGGATCGGACAGATGAACACAGCCGGGTCCAAAATTGCAGCTGACAAAGTCAGAAGTCTAATAACTGAAAAGCATGTTGATCTCCTACTTTTGCAAGAGCCGTACTGCTGTGAGCGGAAAATCTGTGGTTTTGGTCTTAAAGCTAAAACTGTGGAGGATTGTGTTCGAGTGCCGTGGACTAATATAACAAAAATACAGGCGGGAATTGTTGTCGAAAATGTAGGACTCACGATAACAAAACTAAAACAGTTTTGTAACACGCATTTTACGTGTATACAGGTTAGCACGGTTATTGACGAGGTATATTTGATAAGCGTTTATTGCCAGTTCTGTGATAGCATTGAACCGTACATCAATCATTCCAGTAAGATAATCGTTGCCCTGCGGAGCAAAAAGGTGATTATCGGAATGGATGCAAATGCCAATTCTCCGCTTTGGAATAGCGAATGTTTAGATTCCAAAGGTGAGGAACTGGAGAATTTTGTTCTGCAGCAGAACTTAGCAATACTTAACGAGGCAAATCAACCTCTTACTTTTCAGAACATTCCCGGCAGTTCTAATATAAACATTACACTCGCCACTGCGGGATGTGTACAGCGTATTAAAAGTTGGCGAGTCAGAGATGATTGGTTGGCTAGTAGCGACCATAATATGATCACGTTTGAACTGGTGATGGGTGCGCCAGCTATAACCTCACAAGAAACGCCTCGGTTTTATATTGCAAAAGCGAATTGGGACATTTTTGTCAAAACATTAAAGGAAAGTGCACGGATCAGGGATCTCGACCTAGAAGGGGACTCAGTGGATGGTGCGGTTCTTGCGCTAGAGAGGAGTATTGTTGATGTGTGTAATGTCGCCATGCCAAAAAAGAGATATTATGTCAGGTCTGTTCCTTGGCAGACTGATTCTGCTTCGCAGGGAAATACATAAAGCTAGGAAAAAGTTTCAAAAATGTAAAAATGAAACTGTAAAAGTCAGGTTTCGGGAGGCATACCAAGAAATCAGAAGAGAATATCAAAATTGGATTTTTAAGGCCAAGCAGGTCAGCTGGAAGAATTTCGTAATAAAAACCGCAAGAAACAACCCTTGGGGCCTAATATATAAACTACAAACGGATAATATCAAGGTGGAGGAAGCAATTAACACAATTGAACATGGGAGGTCGTCGACAGTGGGCTGGAGGAGTTCGCAAGAGTTTCTCTTGCAGGCATTAGTTTCCGACGATGATAGCCATACCAATAGTGAATGGCAACAGCAAATGAGGCTTTCCGTAATGTCGCCTCCGGCCACTGAAGACGATCCGCCCTTTTCTTACGATGAAATCCTTTCAGCTGCAAGAAAAACAAAAAATCGGAAGACTCCAGGGATAGACAACATTGACCCGGAAGTGGCTAAGAGAGCAGTAAAAGTTGTGGGGAATTCTATTACAAATATCTTCAATAAATGTCTTGAACTTGGTGTGTTTCCCAAAAGATGGAAGCAGGGTGTCGTTCGGGTTCTCCTCAAGGGACAGAATAAAGATCCTCAATCCGTCAAATTATATAGACCCGTCTGTCTTTTGCCAGTCATAAGTAAGATCCTGGAAAGAGTTATGGTTGAAAGACTGAAAGATATATTTAATCACCAAGAACTTTGTTCTGGAAGGCAGTACGGTTTTAAACCAGGGAAAAGCACTGAAGATGCTATAGTCAATTTAAGAGTTATCAGAGGAAGCAACAGAAAAGTATGTACTTGCCATTCTGTTTGACATCTCTGGAGCAATTGATAATGTTTGGTGACTTCTGGTTGGGAGCGTCCCGTTTGACCACGTTAATATTTACCACGGTTCCGATTGACCACGTTGATATTGAACACGTTGCAATTGACCACGCTGTGATTGACCACGGTCTTGATTGACCACCGTTCCAATTGACCACGGTCCCGATTGACCACCGTCCCGATTGACCACGGTTACTATTGACCACGTTGAAATTGACCACGTTGAGATTGACCACGTTGTGTTTGACCACGTTAATATTGATCACGTTGCGATTGACCACGGTCCCGATTGCCCACAGTCCCTATTAATTACGGTCCCGATTGACCACGTTGATATTGACCACAGTCCCAATTAACCACGTTGATATTGGCCACGGTCCCAATTGGCCACGGTCCTGATTGACCACCGTCCCAATTGGCCACGGTTCCGATTGACCACCGTCCCGATTGACCACGTTGATATTGACCACGGTCCCGATTAACCACGTTGATATTGGTCACGGTCCCGATTGACCACCGTCCCGATTGACCACGGTCTCGATTGACTACGGTTCCGATTGACCACCGTCCCGATTGACCACGATTGAGCACGAGTTATAATATTAAGCAGTTCCTGAAATATATATACAGAAAGCAGAAAAACTAAGTTTCGTAAATTTGTGTAATGAAAAAAGGAATAAATATACCAACTTTAAGTATAGGAACCATGGGTCAATGACGCTTCGTTACGGCGTGACGGGCGTTTAATTAAATTGTCACAACGACTGCGATGCAATGATTTTATTCCGTCAATTTAACATGTTTACAGTAGAGACCCTTTATACAGAGTCTGGCCATAATTGATTTTGTCCAAATCCTGCGAGAGGAAGGATATACATTATTATGTATGTACAACCACTGAGATATAAGTAATATCACAGTATTTACAACACAATAATTTTGCGAGAGGTTAGGCAATCTGTCACAACAATGATGTGCAAGGCAAGCAAAGATACAGAATAAAGCGGGGAACACACACTTCTGCACAACGCATAATGCGTAAGAATAAGAAAATTGATTGGTCCATACACATGTGCATAAGGAAATAGACTAATCAATTTTGTTATGCTTACGCATTATCCGTTGTGCAGAAGTATGTGCTCCCCGCTT
>NW_020223377.1:77996-96052 GCF_003070985.1 Temnothorax curvispinosus | reverse complement strand
TCTCATCCCGCTTCCATCGCCGGGATTAAACAGCGATTTCGCGAACAACTGCAATATGTAAAATATGCTGTATATATACGAGAAAAATGATAAAAAATGTGACATAATGCAGTATCAACTATATCAATTTATTGCTCGGGAAAAAATAACAAATACTATTAAATGCAGCGATAACAAAATCGCATTCAATATTGTCAATTTCAATGTAATCAAACGAGACCATGGTCAATCGGGACAGTGGTCAATCGGGACGGTGGTCAATCGGAACGGTGGTCAATCGGGACCGTGGTCGATCGGGACCGTGGTCGATCGGGACCGTGGTCGATCGGGACGGTGGTCGATCGAGACGGTGGTCAATCGGGATGGTGGTCAATCGGAACGGTGGTCGATCGGAACGGTGGTCGATCGGGACGGTGGTCGATCGGGACGGTGGTCGATCGGGACTGTAGCTAATCGGGACCGTGGCCAAAATCAACGTGGTTAATCGAGACTGTGGTCAATATCAACGTGGTCAATAGGGACCGTGATTAATAGGGACCGTGGGCAATCGGGTGCCACTCCTTCTGGTTCTGGACAATCTCAAAAAGCGAAATTGTCCGTGAAATATTTATTTACTGATACAGGACTACCTGTATAAGAGATACGTCAGAATTGTCGAACGTGCTGGGGAGGTAGGCAAGTTTGTCACAAAGGGGTGCCCGCAGGAGCCAATACTCGGACCTTACCTTTAAAATCTCATATTTGACGATCTGATTAATCTCATTCGTACTTGGGGCTTTGAGCCCATAGCATATGCTGACGATTTGATTGTCATAATTAAAGGGCACTCTAGATTGGACCTACAGCAAAAAGCACAAGTGTTGTTGATAAGATAGTAGAGTGGTGTCTAAAGCAAAAATTGCAACTCTCGCCGACAAAAACGAAAATAATTTTGGTAAAAAGATTTTTGGATGTGCGAAGACCTCCTACGATTTAGATAAACGGCCGCAGTCTAAGTTTCTCGGAAAAAATCAGGTACCTAGGAGTCCACTTTGGTCCGAGACTAAATATAGGGCCCCACGTCTCCTCCGTCTGTTTAAAGAGTAAGAAGTTATTTTATAAGCTAACCCGGGTTGCTAAGGCAAACTGGAGTATCAGATATAATGAATTTTTGATTATCTACAAAGGCATATTTGTTCCAATAGTTACTTACGCCGCTGCGGGATGGGCAGATAAATTAAATGCTCAGCATAAAAGAAAATTGCTGTCTACGCAACGACAAGCGCTAATTTACATAACTAAGGCTTACAGAACGGTCTCAGGTGACGCGTTACCGTTTTAACCGGTTATCCTCCGATCAATCACCTTCTGTCCGAGAAGATAGCAGCTTTTAAACTAAAAAATAGGAGACAAATTAGCTACGGCGATCTAAACTGCAACTGTAGTATGGACACTGATATGGAAGATGTGTTTGATAAAATTAAGCAACAAACAGTGTCATTGTGGCAACATAGATGGGATACATCCACAAAGGCTCGGTTGACGTATGAGTTCATGCAAAGGATATCAGGCAGACTACTTGCTGGTTGGTTCTCTTTTAATTGTTACATTGTACAGATGTTGATTGGACATGAAAATTTTAATTCTAAACTGCATCATTTTAAGTTGACCAATACATCAGATTGCAAATGTGGCGCTGTCGATACAGTTCAGCATCTGATTTTTACGTGTCCAGAGTACGAGGACATCAGAGAGTCACTTCGAGCGCACGTGAGTAAAAACTCGCGTTGGCTCTGTAAGCTAACTGACCTCTTAAGCGAAAATAACTTCAGAACGTTTACAAAATTTTCCGTAGAAGCACTTAAAAGAAAGAAAAGATCCTAAGAAATTAATCCTCCACAGAAATACATGTGACTAAGTGTATGGAAATGTGTGTGAGTCCGGGTGGATCTTCACGGGTATTGTTTCGACAGTATGATTCCACTTGGGCGGTGCTACACCAAACCGACTGTCTCCGATTGCGGCGGTTGGCGGGCCGAAAAATTCCCGGCTTGCTGGGCATCGTAGCCGAGAGTAGTCCTCGTAAGAGACCGAGCACTGCTGACGACCCCACCTCTTTGCGGTCCTCGCTAGAAACGCCGGGCGGCAGGTGCGATTACGTTGCGCCTGTCGCTACGGCGGCTAAGAGGGTCATCTCCCCTCGGGACAATCTACCTCGTTTGATGACTCCCGCACGGAACTTGTCCTGCGCGAGAAGAGAACGAAGGTTTTTCCAAGTTCATTGCGACTAAAGACCAGTGCGCAGCGTTTCTCCTCGTGGTGGTAAAACTGGAGCAGTATTAAATTATTCTGTACCTTTCATCAGTGGGTAATAGAGTTAGAATCTAGGAACCACAGCGCGCGGAAATTTTTGCCATAGGCGCAACTTTATATTTCATTGTCCCTATTTATTATCTAGCGAAACCACTGCCAAGGGAACGGGCTTGAAAAAATTAGCGGGGAAAGAAGACCCTGTTGAGCCTGACTCTAGTCTGGCACAACCCAAGTGGTAATAGTTTTTTAATTCTCCTTATGTTTGGAGCTCACGTGTATATAGTTGCTGCGTGTACATATCGCGTGTACAGTCGCTAAGTTGATTGTTTGATGTTCGCGTTACCTATTGGTTGATAAGTTGCGTTTCGTATCATTAGACAAACATTGTTGAAGCGTTGCCGTCGGCAACCTAAAATTCGCGTTTAGTGACTCGCGCGGAACGTTGGCGGATCGCGATCGTTAGCATGTCAATATTTCGCGCGACTCACCCGACTCGTGCTGCCCGCCCGCGGGTGGCCCACCCAATTACTGGAGCTATTGGTACTCGCTCGCGCCGCAATTTGCAGGTGCGCGAGCCGGAAGAGTGCCGGAGCACTCATCGCTAAGTCGTCAGAGAGAACACACCAGCCTCTAAGACTCTCTCATTTCGGAGGTGATCGAGTCCACACTCAGATTTTCGGCACCGGAGAATACCAGCGAAAACTAATCAATTACATTACAGACCTAATCGCGCGCCCTTCCCTACGCATGATGTCTCTCGCCCGTTCGTCGCATAGGCACGTTTCGCGGCAAAATATTCGTGTAATTGTAGTTTTGTTTGGACGAGGTCGAGTCCCTACACACTCACTCGTCATCGTGCACCGTCGAGTCACCGCACACTCACGGTGTTTCTCACTACCGCCGTCTTGGCGTAGCACCATTGTTCTCCCGCTATCACGGAGGGCTTAGGGTGTCGCCAAACGGCCGGACCTCATTCGGAGGTCACAACTTGCCACGCGGGATGTCTCTCGTCCGTTCGTCGCATAGGCACGTTTGCGGCGAAGATATTCGCGTAATCGTAGCTCATTTGAACGAGGGCGAGTCCCTACACCCTCGCCCTGTTATCGTGCACCGTCGAGTCATCACACACTCACGGTGTCCGTGGACACCGCCGTCTTGGTGTGTCACCACTCGGGTGACGCCGAACGGTAGGACCTCATTACCGCCGTCTTGGCGCGTCACCATTCGGGTGTCGCCAAACGGCCGGACCTCACTCGGAGGTCATAACCGTCGAGTCACCACACACTCACGGTATCTTTAGATATCTCCGTCTTGGCGTATCACCATGGTTCCTCCCGCTATCACGGAGGGCTTCGGGTGTCGCCAAACGGCCGGACCTCACTCGGAGGTCATAAACTACCTCCGTCTTGGCGTAGCACTATCGTTCCTCCCGCTATCACGGAGGGCTTCGGGTGTCGCCAAACAGCCAGACCTCATTCGGAGGTCGTAAACGAGTGTCGCTCACGCGCGCGCCATTATCTCGATTCGTTTGACAAAACCCCTTATCGCGATCATTCGGGTCGCTTCATTGTCTCGTATCCATTTGTATTAAACCGTCTTATTTTCGTGGATTCTCGGCCGATAGCCGTTAATAGATTGCGCGCACTCGAGCGCCGATTCAAGTCAAACGTAGAATTTTGTGGAATTTCGTAATAGTTATAATGCATTCACGCGGGATTGTCTCGATGGTGGTCATATGGAGATGGCAAACGAGCCCCTCCCTCGGACGATCGCGTCTTTACCACACCGATGAAAGACCTTTGTCGTAATCGCGTTGCTCGGATATCGTCGCGCCCGATTTGCCTAACTCCATAGATTCATTGTTAGATAGATTTCGTCGTTAGATAAGAATTATAGAATAGTAGCGTATCTCCTAAGATTTACTAGTCGATCCGGGGCCAAGCCGGTGCCCGCGACCTTGGCCGTGGATCAACTCGAAGCGCATTCGGCGTTATTAGTTATAGTAAAACTCGTACAATCGGAATCCTTTTGCGAAGAGATCGATTGAATTAGAAACGGGAAGAGACCACTCAAGCCTCTTCTCAAACTCTTCTTTTCTGGGCCCAACGGGTATTTTCAGGGTGGGCGACAGGCTTGTCTACTCGGGATTGACCTTCGAGACCAAACACCCTGTGTTATATATATATATAAATCTTTAAACTCCATTAGGAGCATAGGGCCTCCACGAAGCTGCGCCACCGTGTCCTATTGGAAGCCAAGTGTTTTATTTGGTTCCAGGAATAATTTTGTCCTTCGGCTTTACTCAGCACAGTCCTTCTCCAAGTTTGCTTGGGTCGTCCACGACTCCTTGTCCCCTGAGGATTCCATTCTAAAGAGTGCCTGTTTATATCGCTAACAGGCTTACGTAGCGTGTGGCCAATCCATTTCCACTTTTTTTTCCTAATTTCCCGTTCCAATTCAGGCTGGTTTGCGCGGATGTAGAGCTCTCTATTTGATATTGTTCGCGGCCAAAATATGCGCAAAATACGTCGCAGTCATCTGTTTACAAACATTTTCAGGGACCTTGTTATGCTGGCAGTAATCTTCCATGTTTCGCATCCGTAAAGCAGCACCGACTTCACATTTGAGTTGAATATGCGAAGCTTTGTGCCAATCGGGTACACGAAGGAAGCCCATACGTTTCCGAGAACCAAGTACGCTTGACGAGCCTTTTTGATTCTGTTGACTACATCAGACTCGGCTCCACCTGTGCGCGTCACCACCACCTGCCAAGATAGCAGAATTTGTCAACCTCTTCAATCGTCTCTTTCCCGAGCACAAAGCTCGTTCGAACCTTAGTGCCCATACGCATACTCTTGGTTTTACGAATATTAATACGCAGTCCTGCCTCCAATGCCAGGTCAGCAAACTCGCTCAACTTATCCTGCATGTCCCGAAACGTATAAGCCAGAAGACAGATGTCATCTGCGTAGTCTAAATCTTCCAAACGTTTCTGAAAGCTCCAGAGGACCCCTCTGGGTGCCCTCTCTAAACTCTTCAGGATGTGATCAACAACGAGAATGAATAAGAAGGGCGATAGTACACATCCCTGCTTTAAATCCGCATTTATCGCGATGTTCTCTCCAAGCACCCCACCATGAGCCACGCAGGATGAAGCATCCTTGTAAAGTGCCTTAATAACTCTTACTATTTTGTCGGGCACCCCGTAATCCTTTAGAACTTTCCACAAGAATGCGTGATTTAAGCTGTCGAATGCTCTTGTGAAGTCGACAAACACGAGATACAATGGCGAGTTCCACTCCTGCAACTGCTCAACCAGTATGCGCAAGGTGTTAATTTGGTCTATGCATGACTTATTTGGTCGGAAGCCCGCTTGCTCCCCACGCAGATGCGGCTCTAGAGCTGTAGATACTTTTTTAAAGATAATGAACGCCATAAGCTTATTTATCGACGTAAGCAATGTTATTCCTCTCCAGTTATTACAGAGACTAAGGCTGCCCTTCTTTGGGAGTTTTATAATTATACCTTTCTTCCAGTCCGAGGGCAGCTCTTCTTGGTTCCATGCCATTGCTACAATGGATTGCAGAAACTTCGCAGTGGTTGAACTGTCCGCAGAGAAAAACTCGGGTGGAACCCCATCTATTCCTGGAGCTTTACCACCTTTGAGACTTTGGATGGCAGTCTTGATCTCCGCAGATGAAGGAGGATCAATTTTGATCTTTAATTCGCCACCTTCAGGTGCTCTTGCATCATTATCCATCTGATTTTCTGTTTGCTCTGCTGTGGGGGCCGCAGCCTGGACAAGAACTTCTGTAAAATATTCTGTCCAGCGTTCCAGCTGGTCGTCCTTAGATGTTAGGAGAGCTTCATCTTTCGCTTTTAGCGGAGGAGAGTTAGCAAATCTCCTTCCAGACAGCTTTTTAGTTATGTGATAAAGTAACTTTGTGTTGTTGCTTTCAGCTGCTTGTTGCGCTAGGGCCGCCAGGTTGTTAATCCACGCCCGTTTGTCCCTTCTCACGCTTCTCTTAACTTCCTTGTTTAACTGCGCGTGCTTCTTTCCAAGATCAATTCTCTCTCCTAGAGCTGCGCTGTATTGAATAGGGCTTTAACAGACTTTCTCTCATCTATTATGTTCCACGACTCTTGGGAAATTCACTCCTCTCTAGAGTTTCGTCTATAGCCCACAGCTGCTTCACCTGCGCTGATAAATGCGGTCTTTAGTAGCTTCCAGCTGTCATCAAGATCTCTTGGGGCGGTATGCTGCGTTTCATATGTCAACGCAATTAGGCTTTGCACAAAGTTCCTTTTGACCTTCTTTTGCTTCAGGCTATCCACCAGGAATCTTCTTGGCGCCTTACTAGTAAGTTTGGGTTTGATTGCAGCAAGCTTGACTCTGACAACGCCTACCACAAGGTGATGGTCGCTTGCCATATCTGCACCACGCCGGACTTTTACGTCTAAGAGGGATCTTCTCCATTTCCTGCTTACCATTATGTGGTCGATCTGGTTCTGTGTGCGTTGGTCTGGCGACGTCCAAGTATTCTTATGTATTTCCCGGTGAGGAAACACAGTTCCGCCAATAACAAAATCAAAACTCGCACACGCTTCTATTAGTCGTTCGCCGTTGTCGTTCCTGCTACCCGTGCCATGTTGCCCCATCACCAGTTCCAAGCCTGCGTTGTCTGCACCTTTGCATTTAGGTCTTCCATAACTATGCAAAGGTCCGCTTTCCTAATTCTGCGTAGACATCCGTAAAGTGTGTCGTAAAAATTATCTTTGTCTTCAGGCTCTGCTACTTCCATTGGGGCATAACACTGAACAATGGATACGTTCCGTGCTCGACCTCTAAGACGGGCTAGGATGATGCGGTCAGAGATCGGCCGCCACTCGATGAGGCTCTTCCTCATATTCCCGCTCAGCATTATCCCAACACCACCAGATCTGGGTTCGCCACTTGGCGTATATAAATAATCTACCATCGTTAGTCGTCATTTCACCGCTATCTGGCCACCTTGTCTCGCACAGTCTTAAGATATCCAGCCTATAGGTCTCTATTTTCCTGCAAACTTGAGCCAAGCGGGAGGCCTCCAGCAAAGTTCAAATGTTCTATGTTCTAAATCTAGTCCGAGTTTTCGTTCCAAAGGTCGTCAACTGTTGTTCCGTCCGGCTATCCTTCGTGTTGGTTTCTGTAATAGGTGTAGGTTTAAGATGAGCGGGTTATTAGCCCACGGCACCCGATCTCGCTGGCGGGGCTGCCACCTTACACTGGCTGAGAACAACAGGTTTTCTGTCAGGGTTTTCCTTCCCTTAGTCAAAATGGTCCCGTTTTAAGGCGCCGGACACTCGCCTTTACTCTCCTCCGTTAGCTACAGCCAGGCTGCACCTAGGGGGCACGCGACATTCACTAGGTGGAGTGTGAAGTCTTCGTGGACGTGGAGGTAGGATTTGCTGGTATTGCCAAAACAGCTTGAGCATTACTCCACATTTATTATGCATATTTGACATCTGCAAACCACGTAGAGACCCTATACCAACCTTGACCCCCCAAACACCCTGTGTTAATACCGAATAAAGACCGACTTATCGAACTTGTTATGGAACAGGTACACCGTACAGTCACACCCAGATAGACGCACGCTCCAGTAGTTGCTCGCCCATCAGTTGGATAATCGGAGGGCATCGCGCGATCCGACGCGTCCTCGCCGGTTGATATCAACGTTTCGATTAGCGGTGTAGATTTCGCGGGACCGTTCTCGATAGTTCCTCGTCGGGCTCGTGGAGTCCCCTCCTTCAAGGCTTATGTATGCCTCTCCGTCTGGGTGAGTCGTTTGGGTCGATGGCAGCTGGTACAGTGGACCGCGGCCAATCACCTCGACGTGGGATTTTTGGTGCTTATCAAAGATGATAACGCGTCCCCCTTGCGTTGGAAACGCGGCCGTGTGGAAGCGCTACATTTTGGTAGCAATGGCGTCCCGCGTGTCGCCACGGTCCGGGTGGCGGACAGCTCGATCTTGCGCCCCTTGGTAAAATTGTGCCCCTTGCCGATGGGCACACTATCACGGGCCACGGATTTGGAGTAGTAAAATACAATTAAAATTATTGTATTTTAGTGGGCGGTATGTTTGGAGCTCACGTCTATATAGTTGCTGCGTGTACATATTAGTCGCTAGTGACTCGCGCGGAACGTTGGCGGATCGCGATCGTTAGCATGTCAATATTTCGCGCGACTCATCCGACTCGTGCTGCCCGCCCGCGGATGGCCCACCCAATTACTGGAGCTATTGGTACTCGCTCGCGCCGCAATTCGCAGGTGCGCGAGCCGGAAGAGTGCCGGAGCACTCATCACTAAGTCATCAGAGAGGACATACCAGCCTCTAAGACACTCTTATTTCGGAGGTGATCGAGTCCACACTCACATTTTCGGACATCACCGAGTCTACTTGTTTATTAACGTGCCTTGCTTGCTTGCCTCGTCTGCCTGCACATCTTGCTTGCCTCGCCTGCCTGCACTGTCTTGTTTGCCTGCCTTTTGCCTGCCTGCTTGTCTTCTCGCAATCACGGAGGGCTTGCTGCGAGACGGAAGGACAAGAACGACGAGAAAGCACCACCCGAGAGGGCACCGGGCAACGAACGGTGAGTCGCTTGTTTTCGCTTGTTTTCGTTTTGCATTACGTTACATATCGCGAGGGGCTCACCTTTCTGGTCCTTCGAAAACCAGCATTTAGATTAATTCGCAAATCCGGGGACAGTCTTACACTCCCCCGAGCACCTTAACAAAATTATAATATTACAAAAAATTATTTTAATCACAAAGAATTTAAGAGGTAACAGTACAAAATAAAAATATTTAATTAAAATAAAATAAATAAATTTTTTGTATTTTTGTAAAATAAATAAATAAAACGTGACGATTAATCCGACAAAAACTAATGGTCGAATTGTCACGACATTGCCAAATCGCAATGTCGGCAAATATTCCGATATAAGAGAGATAGATGTACCACGATAAGATATAATACAGATCACTCTTTCGTTGCATCATGATCGTGCCAACGTTTGTCGATCTGTAAGGATTCATCGTTAGGATGAGATTTGTCGTAAAGGAGGTAGCGGTACTGAGAAACGGGACCGTTCTGGCGCATTACATCTTTACATGCCCCATGCCGTGGAATCTTCTCACAAAATCCGACAAGTCATATGCTTCCTGGTTGATTGCAAATCACCATGGATTACCATGGGATGACGGAAACGTGCCGTACAGGATAATAAAACGCCTAATTACGTCAGCCGTGCTTGGTACAGAAGAGGATGACGAGACGCTGGCTCTCGTGTATGTTAAGGGATGCCAGAAACAAAAATGGCTGGTGGATCTGCTTGAAAATTATGCAAGAGAAAACTTGATCATCGAGACTTTGGTTGCGGATATCGAATCTTTAAATAATCTAAATGTTACTAACACTATACGATGCGGAAAACATGTTAAAAATTGCGCATTACAAAATGTATTAAAATTATTTAACTGATGGTCGCGACGCCAGAAAGAATTGCGATCTTTTTAAGAAATAAATTATATAGATATTTTTACAATGCTTTATTTTCTTTTTCTCCTTTTCCATTAGTTGTTAGTAGTTGATACATGTTCGAAAGATGTTATCGTGCTTTTTAACGTTGTCCGAGTGCCTCCTCCTCTCTCCTAATTTTCCCCACCACATCATAATTTTGAAGCAGCGCTGACATTGGCGCTTGAAAATTCGAGACTTCCCCACTTCCTTCTCTCTCTTACGTGTAGAGGGAAAAGTTTCCGAGAAAAGTTATTTCATACTGTAAACACCTAGAAAAATCTAGAGCTTTCTAATTTTTCATCTGCGCGCGCCGTCCAATTTTTTCTAAAACGTTGCAAACGAAGTTAACGTTTTAACTAGTGTTACGAAGTTTAAAGGTGCGATTTCACGATGACGCTCGACGCTGGATTCGAGCGTCAAATCTGGTCACGTGATAGATTTTTTAATTTCCGCGTCGAGTGAAAAAGCTAAACTGTGTTTAGCTTTGACGCTCGACGCTCAAAGGGGTTTTTTTCGTGGCGTCTGCGGCTGAGGACTAGTAGGTGGCGTGCCTTCAATCCAGTGGTTAGGTTATATTTCGCGTCCCTCTGAATTTTTAAACAAATACTACGTTTACGCGAGCATTATTTCTGTAGTAACTTGCGATAATTCACTCGTTTACGCGGAAGAAATTATTGTAAGTTACTACAAAATCCCGTTTACGCGAAGGAAAATCCTGTTTACGCGTGAAGGAATTATCGTATTACTAAAGAAGTAACGCTCGCGTAAACGTAATAAAAGGCCTGTTTGTTACGCAGTCACATTGATTTCGGTATTATTTTAAATATCTATTATAATAAAGAGCAAGATGGATTCCCAAGAGGTAAATATAAAAATTATAATGGTATTAATCTAACCTCCAAATATGTTTTTTTTTTACAGAAAAAATAGAATAATTAATGACATTTTTTTTACGTATATTTAGCAAATTCGTGTTGTGTATACTTGTGGTTTGTGCGAAGAAATTTGCGAGAAGATTCCAGGCCATCCCTGTCTAGAGGGTTACACCAGGCTTTACATTGACCAGAATCACTACTTTTACCCCATGCTAGGTATGTGATGTATAATTGTTTTTATTTTAAAGTTAATTAGGCAAATGAACAACAAAAATTAATTTTACAGATGATGGAAAAAGTATCGTCAGGCGGAGTATGATGCCAGGCAACAAAGAGGCAATCGTTATGGATAATCAGGAGAATTTAAGTCCGAATATCCGTAAGTAAACAACATGTCACGAATTTTAGAATATAATTTTGCTAAAACTTTTGGCTGTGTCCGCTTATCCGGCAACGCATGTGAATAAACGTCCGTTTTTCGTTCGGCAAAATCCTCTTTAATTTAGTCAATATATTTACGGACATTAATATATTAATGTCCTGGCAGGCAAGAAAAGATCTATCGTCCCTCCGTTCTTTTTATTGTCCACATATTTTTACGTATTTGCCGGCGTTTTTAGCACATCCAGTTATCCCCGCAAACAATGCGGGGACCTGATCAAACAATTTTTTTCGGCTTTGCCGCGAATTTATTCTGTCAATCCAAGATTGAAATAATAATATTACTGTATTTTGTTTTCTCCCATGTTGCTTTTACTATCAAATCAAGTCTTACGAAAGTAATTGGACGTTTGCCGATGATTACGATAAAATTATATTTTAAAAAAAATTTCGCAAATAAAAAATAAGAATATAAATGCTAAACATTAATTCAACGGTATGGTTCAATAGAAAATGATAAATGTCAATAAGTTAACGTAATTTTATACAATAATTAGAAATTTTAATGTTTTATTGCAAATTAATATTTTGTGGATAAATTTCCAGAATTCACATTTTTAATATATAATATTTAAAAAAATACCAGTAAAATTAATGTGATTTTGTACAGTAATAAGAAATTTTAACATTTTATTACACATTAATATTTAATGTATAAGTTATTCAAAACTTATTACCAATGTAAAGTTTAAAATGTAAAACATTAAAATTCCTGAATACTACATAAAGGTATATTTTCGTACTAAACATTTTATTATTTAATACTGAATCGTTAAAATTTATATTTTTATATTTTATGCACAAAGTGAACTGTGATTAAGAACTTATTAAGAACTTCGTAGTTTATCATGTTGACACAGTCTGACACACACGGTTTCTAAAATCAAATGACGATAATATTTATGGATTAGAATAGATACACGAACATACAATGCCCAAATGAGAGATCTGCCGTTCAAGCACGAGAGATGTAAGTCGAGATGTAAGCTTGCGGGATAGACAAGCCAAGCCGATTCATTACCTCGGTTTCATTATCAATGGGCTCTAATTTAACCGGGCTACCTGCCTAATTAACTTTCTGCCCCGTGCAATGTATCGCGCGAGTAAAAACGGTCCCAGTCAGGATCGTACGAGGGGAGAGTGGTTTCCACTTACCCTGCCTGTCTGTCTTATCCCGTCTCATTGCAGAGATCACTGTCCTGGCAAAATCCCCTTAAATTTAGTCAATATTTACGGACTTTATATTCGGACATTAATATATAATTATTCGTGCGGTTGCCGCACAACCAGACACTTATTAGAAAATTTTTTGAGAATGACAAATCCTTGTAATTCGTCATTTTGCAGCTGAACCGGTCAGACTCTCCAAAAAATCGACTGGAGTACCCATCGCGAAAACTGCCCGAAACAAAAAACTGACCGATGTAGAAGTGGAACTTCTCATCCTGGAAGTGCAGAAACGGACTCCTTTATGGGATATCTCATCACCGTTGGAGAAAAGAAATCGAGAGACTGTACGGCGTCTCTGGAATGAAGTCTCCGTAGAACTGAATGGTGAGGAATAATATGTCTCTTCACATAAGTGATTTGAGCCTCGTCTTGATTGTAATTTACCGTTATAGGCAAACTAGATGGAGCAGAAGCTCAAAAAAAATTTAAAAGCTTGCGAGACACATTTCGAAAATTTGTTCAAACTGAGCAGCATGCCAGCGGTTCCGCAAGACCTGACATCAAGGAGAAGTGGAAATATTACGACACGATGGAATTTCTGCGCGATTCTTGCCTGTTACGACCGTAATACTTCTTTCTTTAAATCTTATTAGTGTTGGTTTTATAGTAATAATTATTATTATTACAATTTTTTTGGTAGAACCCACACAAATGTGAGTCAGGATTTGCAAGAAGAAGCTGATCATACAACTACACCAAATGATGACGACAGAGATGACATTAGCACCACAATATCAAGTATGGGAAATTCATAGATATTTCAATATAAAAATCGTGCAAATTAGAAACTTGCACGTTGCATCATTATTTTATTTCGATCATAAAAAACCTCTCTGAACAAGAGGATCTTTCAATTTTTGTTTCCTCCTGGAGGAAGCTTTGAGAACGAAATTGATTTGAACTGATGAGAAAGCAATGGCAAGTTTCTAATTTGCACGCTTTTTTTATAAAGTTTGCAGGAAAAATAAGTTTTTTACAAATCTCAATCCCCTGAAAATCTAAATTTTCTTAGCAATTTTATATATACATATCTTTTATGATGCTGTATTAGCGTACAAAAATGTAGCCAGCTATCACAGAACTTTCCAGCGTAAAAACACATATTCTGAAAACTCGAACCTCCTTAAAATGTTTCATCAATTTTCTTAAGGTCAAATACCAATATCCTTCAATTTCTTTCTTTTTCTTAGAGTAAACAGAATAATAATAATAATAATAATAATAATAATAATAATAATAGCAATAGTGATAATAATGGCAATGATGATTATGTTACAGCTTCAGCAGACTCCCATAATAGAAGATCTCGCAGAAACACAGTCACAGATGAAGAATCTGCAAGCGCAATAAATAGAATCGCAGATGCCTTGTCTAGAGAGGAGTCAAATGTCGTTTTACCAGCGCCCCCTCCATCGGATGAAGTTGACGCCATGTTGCATGCAGCAGGACTTCAATTGCGTCGACTACCGTACGCGAGGCGGATGGAAACACTTTTGGACATCGTACAAATGGTTCACACTCGAGTGATGAATAAGGAAACGCAATAAAACGAATATCGAGGAAATGCAATAAAAACATATTTTTGTTTAAAATATAGTTTATACATTACATATAAAAATGTAATAGTTTAATATATTAATATGACATTGAAGCGTGCAATACAAGTGCCAAATTCAGTTGTGATTTTTATTTAATCCTTTACCTATAATGAAACTGCAACGGGTGCTTCAAATTTCTTTACAGCAGAATATTTACATAACCGAACAGAGAGTGTATTAAAAATAAAGTATTAATCCTACATAAAATGTACTAAGCTATTCCATCATCGCTCAAATTAAAGGGTTTTAGTTACGATTATATTGCCAGGGAACAGCTCCTTCTCCATTGAAAAAATTAGAAAATTCTTCCCTAATAGCTATGGCAGATCGGCTACTGTTATGGTTACCGTAAATACTAACATCTTGGAGTGCCGAATCCCCTACTTCTTGTCTCCAAGATGCAGAAATTAAATCGTTAGAACCATATTGATCACCCGTATTTGGTGAAATATATTCATTTGTATCGTCACGCTTTCGAAGCCAATTATGGAGACATATAATGGCCTTAATCATGTTAATTGTGTTATCAACAGTAGCATTGATGGGTCTTTTAAGAATTCTCCACTGACTGACCAATATTCCGAAGGCATTTTCAATAGTTCTTCGAGCACGGCTGAGACGATAGTTAAAAATACTCCAATCTTGGCTAAGACCTCCTCTGCCAGGATACGGCCGAAGTAAGTAATCACTTAGTTGAAATGCTTCGTCACCGACAAGAACATACGGCAAAGGCATTCCATCGTCTGTCAGCCGTTCTGGTTTCGGTAAACTCATTTGTCTCTCGTTGAATTTTTGGCCCATTATGGAATCTCTAAAAATTCCGCCATCACTGCGACGGCCATAGGCACCTATTTCGACTAACGTGAATATATATTTGGCATCACAGATTCCCAACAATACAATGCTGTGAGCATTTTTGTAATTGAAATATGCAGAGCCAGCATTGTCAGGACACTACAAAAAAATATTATTCACTGATGCAATTTATCATTCTGTGAGAAGGCAACTCGGGATGATTAAACTGTTTAATATTTCTACATACCTCAATTAATATATGTTTCCCGTCAATAGCACCTATACAATGATTGAACTGCCATTGATTTTCAAATTCTTGAGCAATGTTCAACCAGTCTGTTGTTTTCAATGGAAACGGCAGTACTTCTTTGCTGAGACAATTCCAAAGGGCTTCGCATGTTTCCCCAATAATGTTACTTGCTGTAGTAAACCCAACAAGATACTGGTAAGCAGTCGAAGTCATGCAGTCACCTGTTGCCAAGTATCTGCATATAATTCATTAGTTTTAACAATGTAGACAATCGAAAATAATGAATTAATATTGCTATAAGAAACTAACCTCAATGTCATAGCCAATCGTGCTGCAACAGGTACAGGATTTCTTATTCCACTCTCTTTAGAAATAAGAGGCCCAACCAAACCAAGCAGTTCCTCGAATTGACTAGGTGTCATACGTATATACTTTTTGAACATGTCTTTGTCCAAAGAAAGTGTGGGAAATATGGCTTCGTAAAAGCCATGAATCTGTCGCAGTAGAAATAACGGACGAATCCAAAAACTTTTCTTTTTATAAGGCCTCTTTTTCTTCTTTCTCATTTCATTAATGATAAGAGCTGCCGCAACTCTTTTTAGCTTCAATTTCTTTTTGTTTTCTCTGTCAATAATTCTCTGGCACTCAGCAATCCATGCCTCATATTTGTATGCACTAAACATTGGAATGATTATTATAATTTTAATTATTTATCCGCTCCGGCTCCTTCTAAAGACGTCACTGTAGCTCCCAAAGCGAATGTCTCCTCTAGCTTGACAAATCCTTTCGCAGCGTATGTATCTCAAGCGGTATTAAGTCCATGCCTTTGTTACCAACGCCACGTACTTGATCAGCTAGAATCACTTCCAAATTTTCCAACTAAAAAAATTACATTTATATACAAATTAATAAATAACGTTATTTTTGTGAATAATAATTTCATTGATATAATAAATATTTATAAACAAGCGCATTTTTCTCTCATGAGATTTAAGAAATTATATTAATTTTGTATTAATGCATTGCTCGCAGAAGTATTTATATGAGTCACTTTTTGATATATCATTAAAACTGATCTTTTACCATATATTCGTCGTGGTATCCTTGTTCCGCGTCTGGTATTCCCGTCGTTGGATCGCAATCCCTTGCCATAAATCGTAACGTTGTAGGAATGGTAACGACACTCGTTTGCGACCGCTAACAACCACTAACCGCAATACTCATAGACTCACATAGACTCCGCAGACGCTCAAACAAGCATAGATGCTGGCTATTTGACGCTATTGCCCCCTCCACAGATAGAGCGTAAAATGTAGTCACGTGACCAGATTTGACGCTCGAATCCAGCGTCGAGCGTCATCGTGAAATCGCACCTTAAGTCATTCGAGTCTTATCGTTCGAAGCGACAACTTGGTCAGTGAAAAAGTATACCTCTTACGGAAAAATAAGAACAATGGCTAGTTACAGTAAAGACGTTAATAATTCTAAGAAGAGGATGTTTACTCGCGATATTCCCGATAAGAGACGCGATTTCGAGGAAAGAAACGAGCAATTTCATATGCTGCTATCGACAACATATGGACTCAACAGCTACCGTACAAAGAGAATTCATGTGGGTCTGCATGTAACAAACGAGGGAGTTTTCGTGCTGATGGCCAAATTAACCGGCAACTATGCTGACGGCGTTTATTTCGACGAGAAATCGTGGCAGTAGTTTCAAGAGAACATGGGACTCGTGAACGAATATTTAAATGGAAAAACCAAATTGATGCCAAACTCTATCTTCATTAAAAATATCTCCGTCAATTTTACCTCAGCCTACGGAGCAAGATCTATATTGATGGCGTACATGGAAAACGAGGAGAATACTTCCACCAGGTCGGGTCAAAAAGAGAAACAGACGAGAAGAATTGTTCACCAGCGAAGAAACAAAAAACATATTCAGTGAAAATTGTGATGCAGAAACCTACATTTTTCGGATTGAAAAATATTGCGAAATGCATCGATGCGCATTTATCACATTTAAAATCAGTGGCTAATAATATTAACAATTGTGTGCGTTATCTTATTAAAGAAATATAGTTAAATTTTCCTAAAAGTTATATAGATAAAGATATTGTGAAATTAATTCTCAGAGGAAATTACAACGACATCGAGCGTAATGTACGTATGCAAATAACCGATTTAACTTTCCTCGATATATATTTTAATATAGTATTTTTAGCACTTATTTTGCTGCGTTTTACCGAAATCCGCCGTATAATTTTGTCGAATCGCGGATTGCAAATTTTATAACATTATTGTTTGAACAATTTATCTACAGCTTTACTTCATAAGCGACTAAATTGTATTTTTTTGTATGAAGAATTTGTAGAAATCAACATTTTTTGTAACTTCTACTTTCATCTAGTTTTCTTCAATCCTCACGTTCCCCGTAACAAATTCCTTTTTTATTATTTTTTCAGGATTAGTCAAAGTCTATCTCGTAAATATTTCGAATACGTTCAATGATAAAAACTTTTATCTAAAACGGAATAATCTTGTTACGGCACGTACGAACTTGTCCGTTTCTGTTTTCCACCCTTATTTTTCCAGGAAATAAGTCTCACGTAGGCAAAACTTTGTGAAACCAACCGTTTTTGATTATTTCGTAAACTCTTTGACCAGACACAAATTATAAAAAACTCTTTAATACAAAAAAAGGTTGGGTTGCGTTACGTTTTAGTACGAGCTTGACCATTTCTGTCTTTACTCCCTCCGCTCCTTTCCTCTCGTGGCAAGACGCTCTTGAAAATTCCGCTTTCCATCTTCGACATCTCAAGCGTCTTAATCTTTTTTGAGCTTAGCGTCGTCTACCACGTGCTTCCGCTAAAATGACGCTGATCAGTTCTTCCGCCATTTTTCTGTGTAATTTTAGCGGGATTGTCCCGATTGCGCACATTACAAATCGGACACGACAATATTTCCCGATCGGACACGGTGTCGATTGCACACGGTGCCGATCGGACACGGT
>NW_020223377.1:77731-77986 GCF_003070985.1 Temnothorax curvispinosus | reverse complement strand
GGACACGGTGTCGATTGCACACGGTGCCGATTGCACACGGTGCCGATTGCACACGGTGCCGATCGGACACGGTGCCGATTGCACACCGTGCCGATTGCACACGATGTCGATTGCACACAGGGTTTACTTACACAATGGGGGGGTGCCCACGCATGTATTTAATACATTGCCTACCGAGCACGCCAAAGGCGTGTCCATGGGGGGTGCGGGGGGGGCGAAGCCCCCCCCGCTCCACGCATCAACCCAACCCACACC
>NW_020223377.1:77351-77631 GCF_003070985.1 Temnothorax curvispinosus | reverse complement strand
CCCCCCCCGCCTACACCCCTAGGGCACCGTGTCCAATCGGCACCGTGTGCAATCGACACCGTGTCCGATCGGCACCATGTGCAATCGGCACCGTGTGCAATCGACACCGTGTCCGATCGGCACCGTGTGCAATCGGCACCGTGTGCAATCGGCACCGTGTGCAATCGACACCGTGTCCGATCGACACCGTGTGCAATCGACACCGTGTCCGATCGGCACCGTGTGCAATCGACACCGTGTCCGATCGGCACCGTGTGCAATCGACACCGTGTCCGATCGG
>NW_020223377.1:56504-71504 GCF_003070985.1 Temnothorax curvispinosus | reverse complement strand
AATATAACGCGCAGCACCAAGATCAACTTGGTCCATGCGCTTGTCTCTTCTGTGTTTGGTTATGCGGCCGAAACGTGGACACTACGCGCGACTGACCGCCGTCAGGTAGACGCATTCGAAATGTGGTGCTGGAGGAGAATGCTCAGGATACCCTGGACGGCGCGGAGGACCAACATGTCCATCCTCGCTGAGATAAAGCCTAGGCAACGGCTGTCGAGTCTGGTATACTCTCGCATATTGAAATTTTTCGGGCACATCACAAGAAGCGACAATATGGAGAAGCTAATTGTGCAGGGTAAGCCGGATGGGAAGCGAAGAAGAGGGAGGTCTCCCTGCCGTTGGACGGACGCCATCGGGCAGCTTCTCCACGCTGATATGGAGACCGCTGTACGAGGTGCAGCTATCAGGTCACGATGGCGGGATACTGTTAGGCGGGCGATCGCCGTGCTTGATGGTGGGATCCATTAAAGTGTCATTCCAAACATGTCACCACACGTCTGTCAAGATGTTGGATTTGGGAGGAGGATATATATATATATATATATATATATATATATACATATATACATTTTTTTTAGTTTTTAATCAAAGAAGTTTAAACATTTCCATTATTTGACAACTAAAGAAAACTTTGTTCAAGTGACGATTTATTCAAATAGCGATTTAAACACAATAATGACTCGCTTGCAAGACACATTTGCATGCAAATTTATATTCAAGTGAAATTCAACGATATATGTATAGATTATGCATTTTTATTATATAAATATACAATATTATTTTTAACTATTGCGCTTTTTTTTACCTAAGACTAACATTTTAAATGTACACGGTATGTGTCGATATGTGATTTAGTTCCTAGCGTAGAGTGTCCTATGTCAGAGGGCGCCACTAACGCTGGTCACGCGAAATACATGGGAGTTTGTAGGCTCTGGTGCAGACGTGATACATATTAGATGTGCAGGTGATTGGCCCACAACATCCTAACTCAAATGGGGAAAATATACATAACAGTTATTAGTTGCTATGTGTGCATCAAATCACCCAGTTTCTCCGCACGAAAACCCTATCATTAATTTCTCGTGCGAGGGAGGTGGGGTGCAGTTGGAATATTAAAATTTCTATTAACAGGTAGATTCAGGACCGGGTCTTCGTAATTACGAGTTTTTACTTTAGCACTTTACCACTAGATCACATTGACACCTTAATTTGATTATTAAATTTATAATTAAAATTATTTGCGCTATATTAAATAGGTTTATATCGCATAAACCAATCTTGAAAATATCTATCTTATAACTATAATTTCAAAGATCAACTTTTGAAAAATCTATTATAATAAAACTAGCGTGCAGATAGTTAATTTAGACAACTTTAAAATTATTTTTCAAAATTTTTGTTATATCTTTTTGTTATATTTGAATATTTTTAAATATTTAGATTTTTTAAAATTAATCATTAATCATTATAGGTACTATGCAGAATTTTTCATATATACATATACTTAAAAATATATATTTTTATAGGTATTTGGCATTATACTGATGTATGTGGTCCTAGTTTCGTCCATTCATTGAATCTGAAGACGATAATAATAAGCAAACAGATGTGTCGAAGAAAATTGAGGATAAAAATCTTCATTTATACAAAGGGGTAATAATTCCTCCGGAGGCGAAAAGGCGAATAAATACGACTCTCAAAAGATCGATAAGAAGGGTGTAAAAGCTCCTTTAGCGAATAAATGCAAATAAAAACTAAATAACTTACCTCACGATACGCGCCTCGGTGTCCAAGCAATGCATATTTCCGAAGCGTATAGCCAAGCAAGTATAATGACCATACAAGGGTATAGCGTGCGCTAGCGTGTGCTTTCATGCAGGATAGTAACGTACTGCCAAGGGTCAAAAAGAGTGAATGTAAGCTGGTGTGTGTACGAGGACGTTTCGCAAGAGTGTTGGCCATGCACATCCCGTAAGAAAGAAAGTGTTGGACGTGTGATTCCAAGGGCAAAAGAGTGAGGGTTCCGCGCAAACTGCCGAAAACCACGCAGGCGAGTAACATCCCTGGAAAACATTTCTATAAATAACTACAAAATTTTATTAGAAATATAAATTTTTACATTTCCGTAAAAATATTTATTTTTTTGTAGGAATAGTTATTTTTTTGTAGAAATATCTATGAAACAGTACCACAAATGTTCTTAAATCAATAAATTATTGTAAGTAGTATTTTATGAAAATCTACAATTTTATAGAAAATAGCACAAAAATCTACAAATTTTAAAAATTTGAAAGACAACAAAATTTTAAAAAGTCAAAACATCTGTTTACTTGTAGAACACTACAATTATTTATAAATGACTATGAAAATCTGCCACAATTTACGTATTTTGAAACTATGGAACTTTGAATCCAATTCAGTTCTTAGTTTTCCATAAAATACTACAATTTCGTATGAATAGTATTATGTAGTAAACACATGCGTCGTGCACGACATAACTAAAGCAAATAAGAGAGATTGTCGGATGGCTCAGACACATACACACACACACACATTCACCTATAGGTACATCAATCAATTATATGTACAAATAAATAATTCGGTATCTTAGGGACGAGTTTCAACGCTCGCTAGATGTAGCTCCGGCGTTTTCGATCCATCGTTGTCACGGCCGATTTTCGATTATTCCTCGTTACTTCGACGTGTACACATCGGTTACGTGACTACGAAAGATCGCTCGAGATTTTGCCTTTCCTTCGAGACGAACATTTAAATTCTATACAAAGGACACAATTGTAAACATTGAATAAAGTGTGTGTCAAGCCAAGGCGACCCAAGGTCTACACTTCAAGGCGCTGTCGCATCCGAACAATCAGGTAGCGACTCAGGGCGATAGTCCCCCAGGCGTCGTCGCTTACCGCTCTCACGACTCATGGCAACAGCCTCTAAGCGAAATCATCGGCAACAGCCCTTAAGCGAAGTCACATACAATGCGCAACCGACATGTATGTATGCGTATATGCGTTCTCTTCTTAATTGTTATTTTCTGCTTTTAATGTTTAACGTTTACATTCTGTATTAAAACGATCTTTTCAACTGTTTTCTGTATTTGTTACACATTAAATAAAGCGCAAGACGAAAATACGGCGTAGATACGAGTAATATCTATGCTGATCACATAACAAATAGTAACAAATATTGATTTGTTTTTATAGCTTTAAAATCTATTACTACTATGGCTAATTAAAATTTGTACTTTTTAGTTAAATGTGTAACGATGCACCCCGAAATGCATTGTTCCCGGCAAACATCAGCCGGATGCCGCCCGGCCGAATATCCGCCGGGCGAGAAAGGCCTTTTATAAATTGTATCATTTTGCGTATAAGTCCGCGAAAGGACTTACCACGGCAACCGACTTAGAGCGCCGAGCGGTGCCGAAAATGGTCGAGAGCCACCGAACGCGATCACGGCATCGGGGTACCCGTATAATACCCGACCGTACCGTCAATCTATTCCGGCGCTCGCCGTCGCCGTCGCCGATATCCCCGCCGCCACTTAACGGCGCCGAGGGATATATAAGCTCAGGTCTTTTACGAAAAAGGTCAGATTCTGTTGTGAGCCAGCAACCAATCCGACTGATTCTCCGCTGCTCACGGATCCCGAAATCCTGACACATGAATACGACCAGAAGGTAAAGAGTAACTCTCTGGCTCCGCTAAGTGAAGCATCTTGACGGTCAATTCAATCCCGTCTAATAGAACCTCTCCGGCACACGGTACCGCCGTGAACCAGGGTAAGAGAGCTACTCTCTACTCGCCAAGGATCTTGGCCATCCGGTACCGCTTCCGGCCTGACGCATCGATGCGCACTGGTATAAAGAGTTATACTTTATACTAAGGGTCTTAGCCGCACGATACTGTCTCCACAGACGGTCCTCACCGCGTACAATCACCGCCGCGTCCGAATCCGCGCTCCCGCGCCGACCATCACCGAATCCGCGCGCCGTATTCTGCGAGCCCGCGCGCCCGCCAATCCACGTTCACAAATCCACGTACTTTGTTCCGCGTAGCCAATCGTTGGCTGTATTCCCACTTTATTATACATATCGCTTCCGCGATATTCGCGCTTTTGACCGCGATCTCACTGTCCGACATCCGCGTACTCCACTGTACATATCTACGCAATATTTGCGCTTTCGATCTTCGCGATCTCACTAATGTATTCAAGCTTATTAGAATAAACCTTGTTAACTTTTATTTTAACCGAGTCTTGTGTCTTCCTCCGCGCCTACTCCGAACCTTGACCAGCCGCGAGCTAGATCCGCGCTTCGGAAGTTAGGTTGTTTTAAATGTGTAAAGTTTTTACACAAATTTTCTAAAATTTATGTATTATTAATAATTTCTTAGCTAACAGAAGTCAAAACGCTTATGTTTTTCTTTTCATTCTATTGTAAAATCCAATAGAAAAATACATAAACCTACAATTTTTTATCTAATTAAATTTCTGATTCCTGAATGATTGTAATTTCACAATACTACAAGGTTCTACGGAAAAACGACAAAATCCTTACGCCTTTTACAAATCCATGAAAATCTACAATTTGCTTTTTTAGATTTTTATAAGATACTACAATTTTCCATGGAAAAGTTTGCTCCGTAATCACGAGTGCTAGTAATGCGCGCTGCCGCGATGCGGCTACACGCCAGTACTTTCTTGTAATAAAGAAACATCACGCGTTATAATATAAAAGGTGAGTCAGTGAGAGGTCTAATTACGATATTCTTCGCTGCAGATCAGCTTAAGTGATACCTCTGGTATCGCGTAGTACAGAGGTCGGCGAAGCGATTTTTAATAAATTGTTGGATACGTCTTACTTATTAACTTACATATATTTAAACTTAAACTACAATTGTAGTTTACTTAAATAAACATAGAAACGTGTAGAATATCAGGATTAGTTGTAATTTGACGTAGTTTAACTTAAAATTCTTAAATCAAGTCGCAGAAACTATGCACTAAAAAAATACAAAAATTTACAAAAATGTTACAATTTGTGGCGGCCGAATCTTCATAGTGCCACGGGGCACCGCGCCGCAAAGCTACGCGCCTGGCAAGCCGCCGCACGCGCCAGCGAGTTCGCCGCGCCGCCGCTAGGCGGCTAACGCCCGTGCCTGTTTCGCGTAAGTCAGATTACACTGGGGAGCTATAAGAAGACCACCCGTTGACAGGGCTTTAGAGCTTTCTCTCGTTTTGAAACGCCTTTTTTGTTACAACGGGCTATCAATCGAGATTGTAAGATCAAAAAACAGTTCCTACGGAACTGTAGAGCGAGCTCCTTGAGGGCCTCTAAATCAGAGCGAGCTTCTTAAGCTTCTGCTTAACGGGGTGTGCCCCGGGCCTCTGGTGACAGAGAAAGCTCCGGGCCTTCGGTTCCAAACTACCAGCATACTCGGCAAGCTGCCACGTAAGAGGCAGCAGCGTGGATGTTCCGGCCACGGGCAAGCGCCGGCGCCAAGTCCGCCCGCTCCAAGGGCTCAGCCTTTCATTGAGCCAATGCCGGAGACATCTCAACCACTTCTCGAAAGGAAAGTGGAATCTTTCCGAGAGTGAAAGTTAATCCCTCTTGACCTGTCGGGCCTGCCGGAACCACGCTCCTGGAAACATCGCCTGACGGAGTTAACCTTGCCAAAGAAGAAGTGCCAGCAGACGCAGACTGACTCCTTGCCACCCTCACTGGTGGTGTTTGATCCACCGAGTCCACTGCCAAACACGCCCAAGCGGATGCCCAGGACTCTGGGCAAGGGCTTGATTCCTAAGCGTTACACTAGAATCAGCCATCAGAGACGCTCCTTATTAAGGGAGTTATTCGGAGAATAAGTTCTCCCTACATAGCGTATCCGGAGACCATAAACTCTGGGCGCCTTGCACACGTGCTTCGCACGTCGCATCTTGCGAGGCCCCCAAAACAAATCAAAAAATAATTCACAGGTTCTCCTCGGACGTCACTGGATCACAATATAAATTGTGGGGCTGAGACTGTAAGTACAGACATAGCACCCACACAATTCTAGTATTTTCATGTAGATTTTTGAAGCATTTTTTAAATTCATGTAGAATTTTATAGATTCTGGCAATTATACTTAACAAAATTATATCACAAAATTACGTTACCTAATTCAACCTAAATGATATGTATAAATCCAAAAATCCAACCTAAGTGGTAGTAGCTTCAATTTCTCCTTAACAAAATTATTATATTACTTTATTTATTTTATTTTAATTAAGTATTTTTATTTTGTACTGTTACCTATTTAATTCTTTGTGATTAAAATGATTCTTTGTAATATTTTTATTTCGTTAAAAAGAATTAAAGTTACTATCACTTGGGTTCGAATAGGAAGACCCTTAAATGGAAACACAAAGATATATGTACTGTTACGTCCAAACTCCAGGATTCGGATAAGAAAGACTGGGAAACAAAGGAAAGGCCAACCAGAGGAGTGGGGGTATGGAAGGACGGTAACAGGTACTCACTTTGTCTCTCGCAGATACACGCACAGAGGCGCGTGCCACGAGTCGAACGCACCTGTCGATGGCTCAGGATGGGTCAACGTCCGTAAGGACGCTAGGACACCTTCCATGAGCGATGCAATCATCAGTCCCTTTTTAAGTCAAGGATTTTACTCCCTATTACCTAAGATCGGACCGAGTGCAATTTGAGGGGATACGGAGCTGAGGGCGAGGTCTTAACTTAATGAATAAATAGAGATTTCTTTAACATAAGTATTTATTATATTTATTAGACATAAAAGAGTGTTTATTTGGTATAAAGAAAAAAATAATTACAAGCTAGGTGTTTGTGTAAAATAAGTATACATATATATAAAAACAAAGGAGACTTTATGTAAATAGTTGTTATACATTTTATGTGGATTCGGGAAGAGTCGCGTAGGTGCATTTAACAAAGGTTTTAATTGAATCAAAACGCGCGGTGATCTCATCAAAATCTGACGCGGGTGGATTTTCAGTGGTCGATAACTTGCGTCGGAGCGAAATGTAGTCTGTTAAGCCGGCGCAATTCGGCTAGGGCGTCCTCGGAGATGAATCTCCCGGAGAGGACGGCCGTTATTACAGGAGAACGATTCTGTCGGTTTTGATATTGCAGAATGCGTTCTCTCCGCTTCTTGCCTGCTCTATGTTTCCATACCTGTTCGTGAGTATCGGATTTAATGCCTAATATACATGAGGAGTGGCGCTACTGAGGAGGAGATTGGAAGAAGGCGATGCTTTGCTCTCTTCCGCTTGGGCTCTTGTTGCGAACAGACGTGCGATACTGCGATACCACGTAGACTATAAGTATTATATTGTAAAGCGTAAACCAATAAAAGGTAATATCTTAACATAATTTGGTTTTTCAAAAAGCTAGATACGAATAGTGGATTATCAGAGCGAGTTTGCAGTAAGACGAAAGATACATTCTTTGTGTAGCAAATTGAGGTTAGAATTGTCGATCCGTTGCTATTTCTAAGAAAGTTTGAGAACGATGGCTGAAAATGAGCTAAGTAAATTAAAGAAACGTCGTGGTATGATCAAAGCTAACTTGACGAGATTTAAGAGCTTCTTAGATAATTATATAGATCAAGACTATAATGTATTGAAACTTCGGTTCCAGAAAGCAAAGTTGTTATTGGTAAAATTTGAGAATGTTCATTTAGAAATCGAGATAGCTGAGGATAGTAACGACGACAATTCTAGACAAATCTTTGAGGATAATTATTACGAGCAAATAGCGAGAGCACAAAAGTTATTAGATGCAGGAAATAGAGACGCAGGCATCTGCGGTATTGATCGCATGATCGGTAATGCGACAGGCAATGCAGATGTATAAACAGTATTAACGCGATTATCAAATCTAACCACAAATGAAGCAAGTGTTAAACTTCCGACCATAACCTTACCGAAATTTGATGGAAAGTATGAAGAGTGGTTAAGTTTTGAAGATTTATTAAAAGTTTTAGTACATGATAATGTACAAATTTAGACAGTACAAAAGTTTAATTACTTAAAGTCATGTTTAGTAACGCTGCTCAAATCATATAGTCGTTAACTTCAACTGCAGAAAACTATGAAATAACGTGGAATTTACTAAAAGAGAGATACAGCAATAAATGCATTATCATTCAAAACCACGTTAAAGTATTATCTTCACAAAATTATAATACCTAACTTAACTCAAGTGACATGTATTTCAAAAAAAGATGTAAAATCTTTAAATTATCGTGCGCCACGTGTAAAGAGAATATGTATATTGCTTTGAAAGATACGTGTTATGCAACTACTTTAAAGAAATAAAACCCAAGTGGTATCTTCGTATTCCTATTCAAGGGTCTTCTTATTCTAAACCCAAGTGATAATAGCTTCTTAATTCTCTTTAACAAATTTTTAATATTACAAAGAATTATTTTAATTACAAAGAATTAAAGAAGTAACAGTACAAAATAAAAATAATTAATTAAAACAAAATAAATAAATTTTTCTTGTAAAAAAACTTGGCGCTGCTAGATTTTGAAATTTAAATATTAAAATTTAATTAGTACTAAAATTTTTGATTGTATAAAAAACAATAAACATAATTTAGGGAGGAATGCGACAGAAGTAAAAAAACAGCGCCAAGTTTTTTTACAAGAAAAATTTATTTATTTTGTTTTAATTAAATATTTTTATTTTGTACTGTTACTTCTTTAATTCTTTGTAATTAAAATGATTCTTTGTAATATTAAAAATTTGTTAAAGAGAATTAAGAAGCTATTATCACTTGGGTTTAGAATAGGAAGACCCTTGAATAGGAATACAAAGATACCACTTGAGTTTTATTTCTTTAAAGTAGTTGCATAACATGTATCTTTTAAAGCAATATACATATTTTCTTTACACGTGGCGCACGTTAATTTAAAGATTTCACATCTTTTTTTGAAATACATGTCATTTGAGTTAAGTTAGGTAATATAATTTTGTGAAGAAGAAAATAAAGATTTCACATGTTTTTTTTAAATACATGTCACTTGAGTTAAATTAGGTAATATAATTTTGTGAAAAAGATATAAAGCTACCACTTAGGTTAGATTTTTGAATTTACAAAATACATTGCGTGTACTTGGCACTTTTTTTACCTTTTTTGAAAAAGGTAATTTTATACTAATATCACCTATTTTGTAGTGTTAAGCAAGGATCTGCAAAACATTTTTATTTTTTATTTTTTAATTATTCACAAAATTAGCAATAACAACAAATACATAAAAATTAATAATATTTACGTAAAAGTAAATTATACATTTCTCACAAAAATTGAAGGAACACTAAATTTATTTTAAAAAATAGGCAAAATTTGAGCAGGTAACTTCGTTAAAAATGAATAAAATTTAAATTTCAAGCTTGAAACTTCTACTTTCGAAAGGTTACTATTATTCGTCCAATTTTTATTATGTCTAGACATAATTTTAATTCAGCGAATTTTTATTATGTCATGACATAATTTTAATTCTGCCGCTAAGGAATTTTTAAATCGATTCTTATGAATCAAGCTTGAATTCTATGTCTAGGTGTCCCACGTTGCCGATGACGAGGTCCACATAGTGCGCTCCGTAGTTTTCGGTGTTTACGTGTATTAATACCTCGAATTCGATATCTACGTATCCTACATTCAGATTTAAAGTTATTAATACACCTAGACACCAAAAACTGAAGCGCACTATGTAAACCTCGTCATCGGCAACCCGGAACACGTAGACATCGAATGCGAAATATTATTACACCTAGACACCGAAAACTACGGAGCGCGCTATCTGGACCTTGTCATTGGCAACTTGGGACACCTAGACATCAATTTCAAGGTATTAATACACATAGACACCAAAAACTACGGAGTGCACTATGTGAACCTCGTCATCGGCAACCTGGGACATCTAGACATCGAATTCAAGGTATTAATACACGTAGACACCGAAAACTACGGAGCTCACTATCTAGACGTCGTCATCGGCAACCTGGGAACCCTAGACATCGCATTCAACGTATTATTACACCTGGACACCAAAAACTACAAAGCGCACTATGTGGACCTCGTCATCGGCAACCTGGAACACGTAGACATCGAATTCAACGTATTATTACATCTGAACGCCGAAAACTATAAAACGCACTATCTGGACTTCGTCATCGGCAACCTGGGATACCTAGACATCGAATTCAAGCTTGATTCATAAGAATCGACTTAAAAATTCCCTAGCGGCACTTTCTGCCAAGCGTAGAAAACCTTCTTTTCCGGCAGCGGTGGTAATACGATGTAATAAGAATACGAAATCTCTCCTGATAAACATGAAGCAATTAACTCAATATATATTATATATATATATACCTAATTTACCTAAATAGAAATCTTTCTCCTGACCGATAAGTCTATCGACCTAATTTCGAAATACGCGCGCGATATCGAAACTGGCGATACCTGCGCCGCCAGTGTCGAAAAAGTGAAAGTAACATTTCTCTAATAATCATAATAATATTGAGACGTCGGCGTTAGGAGAAGAAGAAGTATCTTAAAACAAAATTTTTCACATTTTGACTTTGCGTCGCAATATCTCCGCTCGTAGGGCACGTAGCGGAATATTATGAGAGAAACCCCCCACTAATTGGACCCCAAGCTATCGATCAAGCCTACTTGGAACTTGATCCGTTCACTCGTTATCGAGATCTCAACACCTCGGGTACTCGCAACTCGTCGCGTCGCGTAAAAGAGTCACGGTCGGTCTCGCTCCGCGTGTACTTGGCACGAGACACTACCGTGTCTCTTGATTTAAATTACAAGCTATATAAAAAAAATCTGCATTGAATTTGAGCACGCTGATCGACATTGCACTCAGACACATACAATCACTACAAATCTTAGAACAACCAGTACACGGTTGGGATGCATTGTTGTTGCATTTAATCGGTTCAAAAGTCGACAAGAACACACGTATTGAATGGGAAAAATCTATAAAAGGTACAGAAATGCCTACACTAGATCAGTATTTAAAATTCTTGCGTAATAGATGTCATGTATTGGAAGCTATTTCTTCAGAAGTAGTGAATCGTGAAAATGCAGCAAGTAATAAAACATTAAACTCGAGTAAGGTAGCTTCTGGTAAACCAAAACAGGTTTTACTTAAAATACAAGCTAAAGTCAAGTGTCATGTATGTGAAGAAAATCACAACGTACAAAACTGTGAAAAATTGAAAACTATAAGTCATACTGAAAAAACAGAGTCAATTAAGAAAGCAGGCTTATGTTTTAATTGTTTTAGAGCTAATCACAGGGTCAACGAATGTAAGGCAAGCAGTTGTAGAAAATGTGAACGCAGGCATCACACAATGTTACACTCAGATAAGTCGATTAATACAACACATCCATCTGACCAAGGAGAAGAGAATAACAAGGAACAAGTAGTAGCAAAAGTAGCTACTCAAAGTTTAAATACAAGACTAAAAAAAAGAATAAAAGATACTTCACAGGTAATTCTATCTACAGCAATAGTGGATATTGTAGATGCCTCAGGACAATATCAATCTTGTAAAGTAGTTTTAGATGCGGGATCACAATTCAATTTAAATCAGAACAATTTTGTGATAAGTTAAAGTTATACAAAAAGTCAGTAGACATTCCTGTCAGTGAAATCGGAGAAACGCTTTCTTGTATCTTTGCAACATGTGCAATTGTTAAGTCTAGAATTAATGACTTCGCTATTAATATCAATTGTTTAGTTATTCCGAAGGTAACAGAGCTTTTACCGTCAAAGACTATTAATTGAATGTATCTAGGCATCCCGGAAAACATTATCTTAGCAGATCCAACATTTGATCAACCGAATAAAATAGATATGCTTATCGGAGCAGAACACTTTTATCAATTGTTATGCGTTGGTCAAATTAGGTTAAAGACAGGTACGACTATTTTGCAGAAAACACGATTTGGTTGGGTAGTATCCGGGAAAGCAGATTCTATTCAGTCAACCACAAGTAAACTATGCCACCTCTCTCGAAACACTCTCGAAGACATAGTACATAAATTCTGTGAAATCGAGGAATTACCATCACGGAAAATCCTATCACCTGAGGAAGAAGAATGTGAGAAACATTTTCAGCGGACGATACAGAGGCTTCCGTCAGGGCATTACTCAGTAGGATTGCCATTCAATGATCAGAAAGAGAAGTTGGGTGAATCATATAGAACAGCTTTAAGAAGATTTCAAGAATTAGAGAAAAGATTGATCAAGGATCCTAAGCTATATAAAGAATATCGAAAAATTCTTAATGAATATGAAGCATTGGGACACATGACACAAGTTGAAGATTTAAACTTGAAGGACGGATATTTTCTTCCTCATCATGCAGTCGTAAAGGAGTCAAAGTACTACAACAAAAGTGAGAGTAGTGTTTAACGCTTCTGCAAAGACAACAACTGGCGTGTCACTAAATGATGTGTTACTCACCGGTTTAGTAGATCAAGATCTATTTTCAATAGTTACGAGATTCCGTTTACATCCTATAGTTATAATAGCAGACATTGAAGAAATGTATAGACAGCTGTATATACATAAAAAGGGTCGTAAATATTAAAGGATAATATGGAGAAACAAATCAAAAAAACCTCTTCAAATTAAAGAGCTTAACACAGTAACCCAGGGTATGACTTTAGCAGCACATCAAGCAACAGGCTCAATAAAGCAGTTATCAAAAGATGAAGCAAAAAAGTATTTAGAGGTATCAAAGATCATTATTGAAGACATTTATGTTGATGATGTATTGACGGGTGCGAAGACGTTGGAACAAGCGAAAATATTGAAGAAAAAGCTTACTGATTTATTAAGTAGCGGAGGTTTTCATTTGAGAAAATAGGCTTCCAATTGAAGCCACTCGCTAAATTCGCGCTCCCCGCGGGTCGGAGATCACCCCGGGTGGTGTTGCAGAAGCTGTCTGTAGAGGAATTGCAGCGGAGAGGCCGACCATCCGGGTCAAAAGAAAAGCGGAGGACGCCCGAAACACCGGGCGGGCCCGTAATCTTGCAATATTGCGATATGCTCGATCTAATGTCGCAGGCGGTGGACGATGGGACCGCGGGGCACCAAGCGCACGAGAGCCTAGCCGCCGGGACAATCACGGTCGCGGAGGTATCGACTGAGAAGGTGGCGGAACAACCGCCATTACCGAGGGTAATGACCGGGCTTCTAAAGCTGCAGGTCATGGCAAATGAACTTGCAAATGAGCTGGCGGACGCCCAAGGTGCGACAGCAACGGCAGCGGAGGAAGACAAGGGGCCGTCTGAGGAATTTCTCAGCCCCGCGACGGAGACGTCCGACGACGACGGCGATGGTGGAAAGGCACCCGAGTAGTTGGAAAAGAGAAAACGCTCCGAGGATGGAGAGGGCCAGTCCCTTAATGTTAGCGATCCCATCCGGCGCATATGCGTATCTTAGATATTAAGTTAGATATAAATATGGCGACAATGATCGCCGAGCAGCGGCTCACGTAGAGTAAGACCCTTTTCTTTTCCTTTCGCCAATTCAAAGTTTTAGTTTTCTTATAACGGCTCAAGCCTCATTGCCATTTTATTTAGTTAAGGACATGCGCGGATTGGCGTAGCGAGTGCATGATATCAGCTAAAGCCACACACAATCTTCAGAAAGGGTGACTCGGCCCGATGATCGAGCGGCGTGTACGCAAAGGCGCGAAATAGGGATCATATCGCTGAAAGAGGTATCCCTGACTCCCTCCCGAGGCGCGAGATAAAATCATAAAAAATCAGAGTGGTTCAGCGGACCGGTCCGACAAAACGTTTGCGAGTGGGTAGACCACGCGAACAGGACATGCCTGACTCACGCCCGAGACGTGAGATAAGATCATAGCAGGTCGGCGGCCATGTCCGACGAACCGTTCGCGAATTAGTAGAAGTCGTCTAAAACCCATGTTAGAGTCATAGTATAAGATCATAGAAGGTCCGCGGCGATGTCCGACAAAGAGTTCGCGAGTTAGCGGAACATGCGAAAGGATTATTCCTGACTCACGTCGGAGTCAAAGTATAAGATTATAGTAGGTCGGCGGCGGTGTCCGACAAACCGTTCAGGAATTAGGTTACCATGCGGAAAAACTATCCCTGACGAACCGGCGAGACTTCGCGCGAGGTCAGGGTAGGTCGGCGACAAATCCGGGGACGGTCCGCGATTCGGCTACCCGGACATCATCCCCTGGGAAAGACTACCCCTGACACACCGGAGGAACCTGGTACACGGTCAGGGCAGGTCGGCGACAAGGTCTGGCCACCCAGAGGAAAGATCCGAGGACGTCCTGCGATCTCCCGATCCAGACATCATCTCCTGGGAGAAGGCGTGGAATCGAGCTTCATCGACTACCAGAAGTGGTCGGCGTCGTTGGCAGGCGGAGTGCGATGCACCCGGACATCTTCTACGGGGAGACCGTCCGGAAACGCGAAGTTTATCGTTAATTAAGACGTGCGCATAGAGGTCGGCGTCGACGGCGGAAAAAAACCGCCGGCGATGAAAACCTGGTGCACAGGCACCAAGGCGGCGAATGTTCCGGAACGCATAGGCAACGGAAAGGAGGGGTGTCAATAAGGCCGTTTTTTGGCCCACGTCAGAATCGCTCCAAACTGTGGTATTTTCTTCCTACCGATGTAGCTCACAACCTCCTAGAACCGTTTGCTGTCCGAGCAATTATAGGCTGAGAACGGGCAACTTGAAATCGCAAAAATCAATGGAGTTTTTCACATAGTGGTAGTGCCGGTCTCATTTCAGCATGTCATTGTTGGTAGGGAAGGAGGAAGGGAGGGTGGGGAAAGAAAGCGGGAGATAGAGGGGGAGGGAGGAAAGGAGGGAGGGGGGAGGTAGAGGAAAAGAGAGAGAGGCAAAAATCGCTCCAAACTGTCGTATTTTCTTCCTACCGATGTAG
>NW_020223377.1:55855-56494 GCF_003070985.1 Temnothorax curvispinosus | reverse complement strand
GTTTGCTGTCCGAGCAATTAGAGGCTGAGAACGGGCAACTTGAAATCTCAAATATCAATAGAGTTTTTCATATGGTGGTAGTGCCGGTCTCATTTCAGCATGTAATTGTTGGGAGAGAGGGAGGGATGGAGGGAGAGTGGGAGGTAAAGGGAGGTGAGAGGAAGGGTGGGAAGTAGAGGGGGAGAGAAACAGAGGAAGGGTGGGAGAGAAAAAGAGGAAAAGGGAGGCAGAGGGTGGCAGAGGGAGGGAGAGAGAGACAGAAGAAAGCAGAGGAAAGGAAAGGGAGGGAGGGAAAAGGAGAGAAGAAAAGAGAGAAAGAGAGAGAGAGAGAGAGAGAGAGAGAGAATGACAAGAACCAGACGGGAGGGAGCAGGTCTGCCTTCCTCTCCCTCCCTCTGCCACTCTTTGCCTTCCTCTCCTTTCCTTCCCTTCTTTTCCCTATCTCTCTTTTCCTCTCTTTCCCTCCCTCCCTCCTTTCTACTCTCTCTCTCTCTCTCTCTTTCCCTCCTTTTCTTCCCTTCCTCCCCCACCCTCTTTTTCTCCCTCTCTCCCAACAATAACATGCTGAAATGAGACCGGCACTACCACCATTTGAAAAACTCCATTGATTTTTGCGATTTCAAGTTGCCCGTTCTCAGC
>NW_020223377.1:53504-55845 GCF_003070985.1 Temnothorax curvispinosus | reverse complement strand
TTGCCCGTTCTCAGCCTCTAATTGCTCGGACAGCAAACGGTTCTAGGTTCTAGGAGGTTGTGAGCTACATTGGTAGGAAGAAAATACCACAGTTTGGAGCAATTCTGACGTGGGCCAAAAAACGGCCTTATTGACACCCCTCCTTTCCATGGGAACGTTTGAGAACGCCCGCAGGGGAGAACCGCGTGATTATCTGCGCAGTTGAGAATGTTCTAGAAGGAGAAAGTTGCCGCGGCGTCGGAGTGGGGGTCGAGCGCAACGGTGGGGAGCCACAGAGAGACGGGAAAATCGAGGCAGTCTCTCGTGGATCGTCGAATAGGTAACACGTTATACCTCGTATATAGTTCGTTGTCGCGCTAAGTCCTGCGATCGTAATCCGAATGCGTAAATTATTGTACCACGACATCTCTAACAAACGGGAACGCCCGCGAAACGCGTTAATATTCGTTTTCATAACAGCGAACGGTATTGTATACCGCCGGAAACTTGTGCGTAGCTTAACGATACGTGCGACCACCATCTTGTGAATTATAACTTCAAGAATTGTGAACAACCATCACTGTGAACAAATAGTTTTGAATAAATTAATTAATCAGTGCATAAATAATTTCTGGAATTATCACATTTTACTTACATTCTACTTACCTGATCCATCGAAATCCCTCGTTGATCCTGGTGAAGCGGTGGCAGCGGTGATCCTGGTGTCGGCGACGGCGATGATCCATGCGTGGCAGGAACCTGAAAAGAAGAATTATTTATTAATCAAATTGATATTTCAAGGAATCATAGCTACTTACCTTCTCGGTTATCCAAGGTCAAACCGAGTGGCGACCGTTGATTATAAGGACATACAGCGTGAATCGTACTCCTCTGTAGTGCCGTTCGGTTACACAATCATCCACATCTCATAGAGGAGCAGGAAACTGACAATGGAGCAGAAGAATACATAAGTTTAGATTCTCAAAATATACACAAAACATTGGGAATTCTTTGGAATCCACACCAAGATTGTTTTCTGTATCGAATTACAGTACAACCTATAGAGGATAAGGTGACAAAACGTTCTATATTGCCGCAAATTGCATCTCTATATGATCCACTTGGCCTATTAGGATCAGTTATTGTTAAAGCTAAAATACTTCTTCAAGTCTTGTGGAAACTACAGCTAACATGGGATGAAGCAGTTCCAGAGGAAATCTACACAGCATGGAAAACCTTTCAAGATCAAAAGAGTGAACTAAATAACATCACCTTTCCACGACAAGTCTGCATAGCACAATACACAAGTCTACAGTTACATGAGTTTGCAGATGCAAGTGAAACAGCGTATGGAGCATGTTTATACATCAGATCATCGAATAGTCAAGAATCACTTGTGGTATTGGTTTGCTCTAAATCAAGAGTGGCTCCATTAAAAAGACTCACATTACCCAGATTGGAATTAAGTGCAGCTTTACTATTAAAACAACTTTGTGAAACTGCTTTGAATGCTTTTTTATTAACGCTTTTATATTTGACAGAATTACTCTCTGGTTGGATTCAGAAATAGCGCTACAATGGATTCATACCCAACCACATCGATTGAAAACATTTGTAGCAAATCGAGTTGCTGCTATACAAGAAATTAATTCTCAAGTTGAATGGAAACATATAGCATCGCGTGATAATCCTGCTGATTTGGTGTCTAGGGGAGTTCTTCCTTCAGATCTTGTTAATAATACTCTGTGGATCAATGGACCAGGATGGCTTAAGGAAAATGAAAGCAACTGGCCTAACTCCAACCCAACCATAACTGAGATTCCTGAGCAACAGACAACAATCAATTTAAAAACAGAACGACTTGTTACGACAATTTTCCTCGTTTACCATGCTTCGTAGAGTGGTGGCATGATGTCTTAGATTAATAACACAAGACCACAAAAAAATTTTCGGAGAGCAACTGGGACCGCAGTAAACGATTTTTATAGATTTTGGGTAGCTAAAATTGAAACAAGGCCTTATTTTGCTCTAACACGTCAGGATTTTTAAGAAAGTAAGGTTATGTAGGTAAAAAACAGCGATTTTTGGCGGTGTAACAGTGTAATCGACAGTCCGTTGCAAAAAATGTGTGCTAAACAATTTCAACGCTCAAACATGACCTAAAAAAGAAGTTTGCGTGCATGCGCGAGTGTCGCATTGGTTACCGCCGGCGTTAGCGTAACCCAAGGTGTACCGCGAGGAGGTCGCACGGTCGGGTTTACATCTTATTGGGGTGCTTGATTAAAGTGAGTCCCCTTGCCTCTCACTTCTGTATGTGTTTGTGTGTGTGTGTGTGTGTGTGTGTGTGTGTGTGTGTGTGTGT
>NW_020223377.1:29187-52645 GCF_003070985.1 Temnothorax curvispinosus | reverse complement strand
ACACACACACACACACACACACACACACACATACACACACACACACAAACACATACAGAAGTGAGAGGCAAGAGAACTCACTTTAATCAAGCACCTCAATGAGATGTAAACCCGACCGTGCGACCTCTTCGCGGTATACCTTGGGTTACGCTAACGCCGGCGGTAACCAATGCGACGCACGCGCATGCACGCAAACTTTTTTTTTAGGTCATGTTTGCGCGTTGAAATTGTTTAGCACACCTTTTTTGTAACGGACTGTCGATTACACTGTTACACCGCCAAAAATTGCTGTTTTTCACCTACATAACCTTACTTTCTTGAAAATCCTGACGTGTTAGAGCAAAATGGGGCTTTGTTTCAATTTTAGCTACCCAAAATCTATAAAAATCGTCTACTGCGGTTCCAGTTGCTCTCCGAAAAATTTTTTTTGTGGTCCTGTGTAATTGCCGAACAAAGGATAGGATTAAAGGCAGTTTATCCAGCTTTGAATTAACAAGCGCAATGACTAGCATTATTAAACTTGTTCAAATTGAGTCTTTGCAATCGAAATACATAGGTTAGAAACAAGAAGACTACTTAAACAAAATAGTAATCTTATGTCATTACATCCATTTTTAGACTCTGTTAACGATTACGCGGATTACGTTAATTTGAAGCAACGGGCGCTTTATAGAGGAACGCCGTCCCTGAACACCCTCGTTCGCGCTGAGAATCGCGCGTCTTGCGAGCGCCGGACTTCGCGACACGCAGAATACACGTGTCCTAGCCAAACCGTGTCGATAGCTGATTGGCCAGGATCGATCACCTGTTTTCGGGCAAACACTCTAACGGTTGCGGGATCGCGATTCCCGGACCAGAGAGTCTTGAGCACTGTAACCGAGCAGTCCCACATTCGTTCAGCTCGAAATAAAATTTACGCGAAGCGCAGTGAGCGCCGGCTCTGATAGCTCTCGCGTTCGCAACTCAAGATTGTGCATCCTGTGCCTCTCGCGTACCCCAGAGAGTGCTGCAGTGATCTCAATTCCGACTATTACGCATCCTGTGCCTCTCGTGTAATCTAGAGCGGACTGCAGCGATCTCAACTCTAACTCAACTTTGCATCCTGTGCCTCTCACGTACTCCACAGAGTGCCGCAGTGATCTAAACTCTAAAGATAGTGCATTGCGTTTGTCAAAGGGAAAGTACCACAGAATCGTTCTCTAACACGCTGGGCCACCCTCTCTCCGCCCGACTTCGTGTTTGTGAACATTGCACCTCAGTGTATACCCGCTCTCGCTGTGACCTGGCCAACTGTGCTCTCTGAATAAATCTAAATCTAAGATATCGAACACGCGCCTTTTTAATACAATCTGTGCTCCTTATTTCCGCATCCGTTCGCGCACCTTTAAGCGCACCACTCGGAGCGCGTCCCGGCATCTCTCGCAACGGCGGTTCGCATTGCCACAAGTTCGAGCTCGCCGAACGAATAGACTTTAATGGAGTGCTGCGTGTAGGAGGTAGACTAATGCATGCTGGTTTGAAATATGAACAAAAACATCAGATTATATTACCAGGAAAGCATCATGTGACAGATTTGATTATTCGAGATGCTCATATTTTACAATTTCATGCAGGACCTCAAGCTACTTTGTATTGTATAAGACAAAAATTCTGGCCAGTACATGGTAAGAGTCGTATTAAGAAGATTGTACATGAATATGTAACATGTTTTAAAACTAAACAAAAAATGGTAGATTATGAAATGGGCAATCTTCCTAAAGACAGATTTGAAACAACACGACTTTTTTCAAACACAAGCGTTGATTATTGCGGTCCATTTTGGATTAAAGAAAAAAAGCAGCGCAATCACAATAAGGTCAAGGTCTATGTATCGATATTGGTGTGCTTATCAACCAAGGCAGTTCATTTAGAATTGGTGAGCGGTCTGACAACAAAAGAGTTTATAGCAGCACTTAAGAGATTTTTTAGTCGTAGAGGTAGGGCTAATCTCATGTTGTCGGATAATGCTACTAATTTTGTTGGCGCAAAAAATGAATTACGAGAACTATATGATTTTGTTAATACTCAAGCGCATAAAGAAAGAACGACCAGATGGCTAAGTGAACAAGAAGTATCTTGGATATTTATTCCTCCAAGATCTCCTCACTTTGGAGGAATTTGAGAAGCAGCTGTTCGGTCTTTCAAACATCATTTGTATCGTATAAGTAAAGACACTTTGTTTACATTTGAGCAATTTAATACTTTGATTATAGAAATAGAAGCTGTATTAAACTCTAGGCCACTGACGCCTTTGTCATCCGAACCAGACGACTTAAATGTATTAACTCCAAGTCATTTCCTGATTGGAGGATTGCTTTCATCAGTTCCAGAAGTCGATTTTACTGATACTCCAAGTAATAGACTACCTCAATGGCAATATATTTAAAAGTTAAAACGAGACTTCTGGAATCAATGGAACAAAGAATATCTTACCGAATTATCTCAGCGTACCAAGTGGAAGAGCAACAAAAAGCCTACATTATAAATAGGTGATTTAGTTATTTTAAGAGAAGATAAAACGCCACCTTTATATTACTGCGATACCACGTAAACTATAAGTATTATATTGTAAAGCGTAAACCAATAAAAGGTAATATCTTAACAATACCATTTATATGGGAAAAGGATTCTTAATTACTCCGAGCGGATAATCGCTAAAGCAACTAAGCGGGAGAATAACTTTAAGGAGGAACAGCCGATTGATAGAAGATCGTGAGCGAATATCGCTGGGACAAAGGATTGTTGAGCGAATAACGCTAAGGTAATTAACCTTGAGAATTGAGAATTGACAGGAAGTCCTGAGCAATTATTGCTAGGACAAAGAGGATTCTTAATTACCTTAAGCGAATAACGCTAAAGTAATTAAGCGGGAGTATTAAGAATTGACAAGAGGTCCTGAGCGAATATCGCTAGGACAAAAGATTCTTAATTATCTTGAGCCAATAACGATAAGGTAATTAAGCGGGAGAATTTAGGATTGACGGGAGATCCTGAGCGAATATCGCTAGGACAAAGAAACTGAAAATCCTCTGAGCAAATAATGCTTGAAGAATTACAGCTGGACCGTATGGAGCAGAATTGCGGGTCGGTAGAGGAGTGCCTTGAGCGTGTTGTCGCTAAGGTAAAGGATTAGATAATTACTTTGAGCAAGAGTAATGCTAGAGCAATTTCAAAAGGGGTTATAAGAATCTTGAGCGGAGAACGCTATGATTATTCGAGACGGGAATAGAATGGCTATTATAATACGATTTATATATATATATATTGTCACGACCTTTTTGCACTCCCGGACCGCTCCGGGACGTGTGCCGGATCAAAAGGACTTAGGAGAGCGGGATGGTAGGCCTCTCCAGTGATTTCCTCGCACCTCCGATACTCCACGAAATTTTCCGAATGTTGGGCGCCAGACGCGTACATTCGCGTCCACGAAATCGCGAAAACCTAAACGAGACGCGAAACGAAGTGTGGAGGTGCGTGGAGTCGGCTAGCTTGACCTAATCACGAGCGGGGTGAATGAAGGGCAGCGCGATATTCGGCGGGGTGACACGTTAATTTCACACTCAGTCAGATAACAAAGAAAATAACATTTATTGAGTACTGGTTGTCGAGAAAATAATAACGTTTATCCATCCGGCTTCGATCAAACACAAGATAAATTCGATAAATAAATCAAGAATAGCCGGTGGCGGGGTGTCGGGATTCATCTAACAGAAATAATATTAATGCGGACGCGAGACACCCACGGAGTATTAATTGAGTCTCTAATACACACGCTGAAGGCGCGATTCTCAAATACTTAATAATTTGAGTCGAAAGTTATACTACGCAAGAATACTACACTTAATATCACTAATAAGAGTGAGGTTCAACGTAACATGTCGCGAAATAATGGTACGTCACGCTTGGATTGCGTGAAAACCACGTCCGGAACTGTACGAAAACTCTGTCGCCACGATATCTTAACCTGACGCGAGTGATCCTGCTCGGGCGCAACGGGGGGGCGCCGAGTCATTTAACCAGGCAAAGAATACGATAACTAACGTAGATTAATGCGGTTCTCCTATGATGCGGAATACCGGTCAACGCGAAATACTAGAGTCGCGATATTGCTAATAACCACGGAACGCCATGGAGAACTACGCAAGTAACATATAAACGCACAAAACGTGTGAACGCCGGTAACTTCTTAACGCGAGTACAAGTCTAACATAATTAATCAATCGGCGAGAACGACATTCGACCGCGACTAACAATGCCATCGACATCCCAACGCAAAATTCGAGGCTATCGCGAGCAGGGACGCCATAGAACGCAACGCAAGTAATACCGGACGCAGAGCTTCTCAACGCGAGAGCAAACCTTACGCGATCAACCCGTAATAACGAGATCCGAACACAAATCGATACGCTAACACCGACGCTCGAACACCAGAATTTCCCGACGCGAAGAAACGGTAACGCAATTTACGAAGTACCGGCCCGTATGCGGCCGTACACCAAGGTCGCGAGGACAACGCAATATACTCGCGATATCGAACTCATTAACGCCTATCGCGACCTCCAGGGATTCGCCATAACGCTTGTACCACGGTTCCGCGGCCACGATACCATCCCGAGGCCCTTCGCTCTCGTTATCGATCGCGAAATTACACTCAATCTTGACATGCGTTATCCCGAGCGAGAGCGTGCACCGGAGGGCGGTGTCGTAACTTTACATATCGCGATTTACGGGCAACCTCACCGGTGATACGCCTCCTCCTGGGCTCCTCGCCGTCACCTTCCACCAACGATTCTCGATCCGCCAGACAACGATCGAAATACCCGACTCGAGGTGGCTATCGCGTATCTTACAAACGTATCTCGCCGACGGACGACCAGAGAGTGAAACGCTAAACCCGCTCGATTGCGGAATCGATACGGTACCCTTTCCTGAGGGGCGCGCGAGCCAATCGGGCGCGAGCTTGCAAGCCCGCGGTGTTCCGGCGCAGCTGTCGATACGAGATCCTTCGGGGGCGGGCAACGGTCCCTCGGCGGCGTGCGACTCCTCAAATTTTTGTCTTTAGCGGCGGACGGAATTTCGCTCGTGCCGGTGTGCCTCCGGTTTGACCCTGGGGCGGTGGCCAGCCACCCCGTGGGTCAGTGTTTTGTGGAGATCATTTGCTGAAGCCGGGTGTTTACCCAAGCGCTTGGGGCCCCGCTATCGGCGCGGCGGCCTCGTCCGTCGCTGCCGCACGTGCCGCCCGCCTGCCGCGTTGCTCTCGCCAGCCCGCGATCTCTGCTACTTCCGCGTTTGCCACCCCTCCTTGGTTATCGATCGTCCTTGATTTCTTTCGCCAAATACTCCCTCGAAGGTTTGCCGTGGTGTGGGTGAGGTGCCGCGCGTATTACATTGCATAAAAACAAAAGAAGGTAATCAAAATGCGGAAACGCGATTAAATACGACCCCTGGAGATCTAGTCGTTGCCTCCCTGGTCCGTCCCTGGGCGCGAAATTCCGCGCCTTGTGACGGCGGCGGGGCGCCGCGACGGTGCGGCGAGCCGCAACGTCACAATATATATATATATATATACATATATTATACAGGGATTGAATTCCCTGACTCAAAAGAGGATCGCACCGCTCACGGAAGGCGTCCTACCGTCTCTACGGACGTTGACCCTTCCTGAGCCATCGAAAGTGCATTCGGCTCGCGCCACGCGCCTCAGAGCGTGTACCTGCGAGCGATATTCTTAAGCGTCTAGTTGCGTCCTTCCTTACCCCGACACCTCTGGGTAGCCTTTTCCTTGCTTCCCAGATTTTCTTATACTAATCCCGGAGTTGGACGTAACACAGTAATACTACACGTTTTCGTAAGTACCGCAGAGGTTTCAGCCAATCACAAGACATGTGTCTCGCGCCAATCACGCATAATGGTGATTCAAAACTATTGTTTGTTTTTAAAATGTCGTATTCCTGCGCATGCGGCCACTGAGCATGCGCACATGGCTACAGGGCATGTTCGTAGTCGCTACATCTCGTCGGTATGACAGATCTCATAACCTGATAGTCGTCAACTTTAACCGTTAATATCTCGTTTTGCGGGGCAGAGCGACACTTTTTTCTGCCAGATTTGGTCGTTTTGTGCAAAAACGCGTCAATTAAGTTCAACGAAATCGGTGAGAAGGCCCAAATTCTTCAGATTTACCTTATTATTAAAATTACTTTAAGAAAAAAACGCGTTAAATACTTAACTGCACAGCGCACGTTAAGCCTATTACACAATGCTCGATGCGGAGACTACAACAAGCAGTCAACAGGTTATGTTGGTACTAGCGCTGCCGATCGTAAACATGTGACATTATGGAGGATTCACACTGCGTTTGATTGCGTTTCCATTATGCGTGATTGGCGCGAGACACATGTCTTGTGATTGGCTGAAACCTCCGCGGTACTTACGAAAACGTGTAGTATTACTGTGTTACGTCCAACCCCGGGATTAGGATAAGAAAATCTGGGAAGCAAGGGAAAGGCTAACCAGAGAGGTCGAGGTAAGGAAGGACGCAACTAGACGCTTATGAATATCGCTCGCAGATACACGCTTTGAGGCGCGTGGCGCGAGCCGAATGCACTTTCGATGGCTCAGGAAGGGTCAACGTCCGTAGAGACGGTAGGACGCCTTCCGTGAGCGGTGCGATCGTCGGTCCTCTTTCGAGTCAGGGAATTCAATCCCTTTAACTCATGATCGGACCTCGTGCGATTTCGAGAGAAGGAGGTGATTTGTGGGCGAGATCTTATTTAAAATGAAGAAACATTTAATTTAACCTTACTAACAACTAAACATTTATTACAATAAAAATAATATTTGTTGGTATCATTGAACAACTGAACATTAATTACATTAAAATAGTACTTGGAAGTGACATCGAAATTGTGAGGCAATTGAGATAAATGAACGGAAGCGGAATAAATGTCATTTGTGTATGTGAGTGTGTAGTTATCGCGGGTGTTACATAGGTGCGGGGATGGTCGGGCAAGATCTTTAAAAAAAAACCTACTTGAAAATGAACATCCTGCCCGCTATTATTACAATTGAAATCAGAATGTTATTACATGAATTTAGCTAGGTGTTGTATGTGTGTATTTGAAAACTAAATTAAGTCGGGCTTAAAATTAAAGTGTCGTGTATGCATGTAAATGAAGTTAAGACATATGAGAATTAAAGTAAATGAAGCAAATTTATTTCTATAGTAATCAATCCAAAGTTATGATCTCGGGATAGCCTACTTCCTCTAAATCAAAAGTCGAGGCGGTCGAGGAGGTCGGGGATGGACTTCGGGAAGAGGAGGAAAAATCGGAAGGCTCGAGCAAGGGGGCGGGATCGGGGTTGACGGGGACCACGCGAAACGGGGCCACGCGGCAAACAGGGCGAAAATGTGCGACAAAAGGGCGAGAAGGTAGGACAACAAGGCAAGAAGGTGCGATAACGGGGCGATTCTGATGAGACGAGCAGGGTTCCTCCGTAAAGGCTAGAGGAGGCGGTGGAGTGGGGAGTCGCGGAGGACTTGCGTTGGTTGATTCCTGAGAGAAGTCAAGCTCCCTTTGCGCCCGCTTGTTCCGACAATTCCGTATATGTCTCGCGGCGGTTTTCGACCTCCTGGGGGTGGGACTACCCGAATCCACTCCAAATTAGTGGATTGTTAATATTTAAACCCACTAATTGGGGGAAAGTTAGCTCGGGTATTGGAGATTAGGGAGATAAAACAAGACCTCGAGTCCACCGACGAGTCAGGTAGCTCGAAACAATAGATTATTCCGAATCTGCCGATGAATCGACTGATCCGGGAACAATAAAAGAGACTATACCGAATCTGCCGATGAATCGACTAATCCGTGAATAGTAGAAGAAATTATTCCGAATCTGCCGACAAATCGACTAATCCGTGAATAATAGAGGGGATTATTCCGAATCTGCCGACGAATCGATTAATCCGTGAACAATAGAAAAGATTATTCCGAATCTGCCGACAAATCGACTAATCCGTGAACAATAGAAAAGATTATTCCGAATCTGCCGACGAATCGACTAATCCGTGAACAATAGAAGAGACTATTCCGAATCTGCCGATGAATTGACTAATTCGTGAATAGTAGAAGAGATTATTTCGAATCTGCCAACGAATCGACTAATCCGTGAATAATAGAGGAGATTATTCCCAATCTACCGATAATTCGGCTAATTCAGAGTGGTAGAGAAATAAAAAAAAGGGCTAGAGTATTTGAGGAACATGGACCCGAGAGACTTCCCGAACACAAGAAACGAAGGGTAATAGAAAGGAGTGTATATACGACTTACTACTTGGCATTGATCAAGTTGGAGTTCTCTAGAAGGCTCTTAGCAGGATCCGGTAAATCTCGATTCCTTGGTGATTCTCCGCGTAGGTTGGTGGAATTATCACTCGTAATTTCAACGCGCACAACTTGATCGATTAGAACTTAAGCGACAGAAGACTCTAAGGCCGAGGTTGACTGCAGAGACTGAAGCTTGAGTTGTTCAAGAGACCGAAGTCCAACAAGAGGAGAGGGAGTGCCGCAATGTCAGGATTTTATATAGGAAAATGTAGGGAATGGAAGGGGTGGATTTCATGTGGGATGTGTCTGGTTTTCGTTTAAAGGATTTCTAATTATTATTTAAGAAAATTCTTATTGGGCGAGATGTTTCTCACCCAAGAGGTAGATTTTAAGTTTACTATCTTAAGTTCATTATCTTATCTTAAGGGATATCTTAAGCTCAGTTTATTATCTTATCTTAAGGGATATCTTAAGTGCTTCAGAATTCCCGCGAAAAAGGGAAATCGTGATCTCCGTAGGACGTAACAACTGCGAATACAAGATGTTCCACGTAGAAATGTGTTGGCTCTGAAAAGAGCAGATTATTTTTGGTCGCTCTGAGAAAAGCGGATTTGTTTGAAGTCGAAAAAATTTTATAACAGGTGCTCAAAATGACCACCATCCATTCTAACGCAAGCTCTCATGCGTTTTAATAAATTTCTTTCGACGTTCTCCATTATTTTTTCGTTGGCCCAAATAGCATGTCGCAATCTTGTATCTAAATCGTCAACATCCTGGGGAAGCGTTTTATAAACTTTTTCCTTACAATATCCCCATAAAAAAAATCTAAAGGATTGAGATCCGGAGATCTTGCGGGCCAACGTATCGGACCGTACCAACCCATCCAGGGTCCAGGAAAGTGCTCATTCAAGTAATTTGTAACAATTCTAGCGTTGTGTAGCCCAGCACCGTCTTGTTGAAATACAATCTTGTTTCTCTCCGATAATGGAACTTCTTCTGGAAGAAATCTGGTAGATTATCTCTTAGAAGTTCCACGTATGTTTGGCCAGTTAAAATATCCGGAAGAACAATCGGACCAAGTATTTGTGTTTCGAACGGCAGGGAACTTTGAGGAAGAAAGTGTGAGGCTTAGTCAGGCATGAATCCTGTGTAGTGAAATATGTACAGACCTTTATTGCATTTTCAGGTACACTGTAGAGTTAACTTTAGATCTTGATTATGCCTGTGCACACAGGCACAGGACTTCTTAAAAGATGCATAGAACAAGAGCTTCAATTTGGCTGTTTATCTAGCGTTAAGTGGCCGACCAGTCGTAGAAGACCTCCTGGTTGTTATTGGATCGGTCACTTTTCCCGAAGTTGTAGGGGCCCGATCGAGGGGTAACTCCGGGATAGCTGGGGAGGGCAGGGCCGGCGAGATGGTGGTCTGGTCCTTGCTCCTCTTCTTCTTCTTCTTCTTCGGCTCGGTCTGAGTGCCGATAGTTTTCAGGGCTCCCTGTGGCAATGGTCTCAGAGCCCGTGGGTCACCCGGAGCTAGGCTCAGCCCTGGTGGATGGGTGAGTCTCCGGTGTGACTCGGGGAGGCTCAGTGGAGTGAGCTGCCACTTCGGCTTAAGTGGTGGCGTAGGTTGCCTTGCCACGTGTGGTCTCTTGGTGATGGAGGGCCTCCTGGCTCGCTTCCGGGTTCGTTGGCGTAGTCGTCCTTCCCTGAAGCGTCTTGTAGATGCGCCCTTAGCCTGGACCACCACGGAGCGCACTCGGCAAGCTCGACGGGTGGGAAGAGCGGAATCTACCGGGTGTAGAAGTTGACGGAGGTCAACTTTCCTCCTTCGCTCTGAAGAGCCGTCACGATGTCTTCTATGCTCCAGGATGGAGCCGGGTTACGAATTTGGTCTCGATCGCTTTTTCCTCGACACCCGGCGTATGTAATGTCCGGGGAAGTACTCAATGCAAGAAGAGAACATTTTCTTGTGGGCCGGCTTGCCCTTATATTCCTTTATGTTGATATTTTGAACTCGCGAAAGACAGCCGCCCCGCGGCGACATGTATTACTCGCGCTCGCGGCGCGGGATGTTGTTGTGCTTGGCGGGCGAGGTAGCGCACAACGGGTTGCCGCGATCGCATGCGTGCCGTTCGGACCATGGATCCGAACAATTTGAGTTCCCATTATTCCAGCCTACAGATTTATAAGTTAAGAAATAATGGGCTATGAGAGCTGACGCAAGGTCAAATATGCGAAAAATTATATTTATATTAGTCAATACATTAAAACGTTAAAATTCAAACGTTTCGGCCCTAAATCGGGCTCTCTTCAGTGACTCATGTATAAAAAAGTTGATATGTACGCATCGACGCGGTATCGCAATGGACTAATTACAATATCGAATATTTTGCACGCGTACAATGGTAGCGCAATCGGTTAACGCGAAACGCAAGCGCAGACTATCCCATCCTAATTTCCAACAAAAAAATCTGTCTCTGGCCATTACTCTTACTTGAGAATGGTTATCCACTGGACTTCGTTTTCGCGATAATTGTGGAAAAGCTTAAATTTTTTTTTTTTAAATCTCTCTCGGGGTCTCCGGACGACAAAGAGCCAAGCGGTAGGTCTTATCTGTCTGTTCCGTACGTAAAAAATATCTCAGAAAAATTCACTCATCTTGCTAATACTATAGACAAAAAATTGAGTTTTTAGGGCTTTAATCGACTTAATGGCCTATTAAAGTACACAAGGACACTGTCGATAATGCTTCTCAAAGCAACGTTGTGTATCGCATTAATTACGCTGACTGCGATGCTTCGTATACGAGACAGACGGGTAGACTTTTGGGAACTTGTATCAGGGAACATAAGCAAGTAAATCCGGGGGGACATTCTGTAGTGCAGATGCATTAAATGGATAATAATCATAAGTTTGATTTCGGGAGTGCCGCAATCCTCGACAAAGAACCGTTTTATATTAGACGCTTGTTTTCTGAAATGTTGCACATCGGTCTGCACCACAACGGTGTCAATTTACAAACAGCCACTGATTTTCTAGGCGAATCATATCTCTCGCTGATAAATAAAATAAAGCGTCGTTCTAATGTTTAGGTAAATCCGCCGAATTCTCTTGTTGCGACCGTGTGTTCGGCGATGTATATTTGTTTTTAATTATTATACGTTCGCGTGCTCTTGAGATCACGGCGTGCGCTCTCACCTCACATTCGTGGCTCAGATGCCGACGAACACATATCGTTCTCCACACAGCGAATATCTCAGAGACGTCTAAATGCGGTTCACGTAGAACGCAGTAAATTATGCATAATTTCCATCTTTTATAATGGTCCTAATGGTTATTGCATTTGGTAGTTCTGTCGGGCCACAATTAGCTGTTTTTGTCTCTCCCTCTTCGATTTTCACTGTCAATTGCTGCGCGGGTGCTTACCGGACATACGCGCCGTAACATATACTTGCAGAAAGATCTGAACGCGCACATGACGTCCTCAAAATGCGAATTACAATATCTGCGCTTGCGTTTCGCGTTAACCAATTGCGCTACTATTGTACGCGTGCATATTCGATATTATAATTAGCCCATTGCGATACCGCATCGATGCGTACATATTAACTTTTTTATACATGAGTCACTGAAGAGGACCCGATTTATGGCCAAAACGTTTGAATTTTAATGTTTTAATGTATTGACTAATATAAATATAATTTTTCGCATATTTGATCTTGCGTCGGCTCTCATAGCCCATTATTTCTTAACTTGTTCTTACACAAAGCCTATTATACCACAGATTTATCTTCCAGCGAGTTTGGAAGCTTCTAGGTCGCGTAACTGTGGGATTTTCATCGCTCCAAAAATGCATATTATGCGAATTATAAATTCCTTTTCGTGTGAATAATGATTTATTGCTGAATATCACACGGGAAGAGAATCTAGGATCTCGATCTACTTTTCTCAGAAAATCTTCGCAGAACGTTCTTTTTGCATGATGATCTCCTGATTGCAAATGTTTTGCACGCGTGTGTAGTGAAATGCGTGCAACTTTTCTTCTTTGAGTACTCTTTGTACATAGGATAGATTGTGTCCTCGAGCAACCATATGAATACTCGTTTCTGGATTATGCTCGAAAGCACGTACAACTCCATGCTTTGCAAATTTCTTGCCTCGCGATCTCTCCCAGTGTCGTGCATGTTCGGAAGGACATTGCCAGTTTTGTATAATCTTTGAGTTGCTCGAAGTATGACGGGAAGATAAATCTATTGGCTGGAATAATGGAAACTCAAATACTTGGTCCGATTGTTCTTCCGGATATTTTAACTGGCCAAACATATGTGGAACTTTTAAAAGATAATCTACCAGATTTCTTAGAAGAAGTTCCATTATTGGAGAGAAACAAGATTGTGTTTCAACAAGACGGTGCTGGGCCACACAACGCCAGAATTGTTACAAATTACTTGAATGAGCACTCTCCTGGACGCTGGATGGATCGGTACGGTCCGATACGTTGGCCTGCAAGATCTCCGGATCTCAATTCTTTAGATTTTTTTTATGGGGATATTGTAAGGAAAAAGTTTATAAAACGCCTCCCCAGGATGTCGACAATTTAGATACAAAATTGCGACATGCTATTTGGGCCATCGACGAAGAAATGATGGAGAACGTAAAAAGAAATTTATTAAAACGCATGAGAGCTTGCGTTAGAATGGATGGTGGTCATTTTGAGCACCTGTTATAAAATTTTTCCGACTTCAAACTAATCCGCTCTTCTCAGAGCGACCAAAAATAATCTGCTCTTTTCAGAGCGACCAACACATTTCTACGTGGAACATCTTGTATTCGCAGAAATACTACACGTTTTCGTAAATACCGCGGAGGTTTCAGCCAATCACAAGACATGTGCCTTGCGCCAATCACGCATAATGGAGACGCAATCAAAAGCAGTGGGAATCCTCCATAATGACCGCGTTCAGCAGACACAACTGTTGAGTTCGTCTTATCAACACTCTGCGTTGATTGGTTAGTTCTAAAAGTAAGAGCCAATCACGTTCGACTGCTACTCAGCGGCTTGGTCTGCTGAACGCGACCAATGTCACATGTTTACGTTCGGCAGCGGTAGTACCAACATAACCTGTTGACTGCTTGTTGTAGTCTCCGAGTTCGGTTCGAGCAGCCACGGAGATCGGACGTGTTTCCGCTTCTGTCCCGAGTTGACCGTAGATCCTATCCTTCTTCGCAGTGGTGATTTTGATCGCTTAAGCCTCCTGTGCTAGATTGCTTGCTGCTTTCAGTCCGTTTTTTTTGCTTGTGGTCTTTGCGCTCCCCTTTCGGAGGGGGAGCAGTAAATTTTTTTTTGTAGAATTGATAAAGTGTGGCATAGCGGATCCTCCGGATCCTTTGTCGAAGCTCGGTAACCCACGTGCTCCCGGAAATAAGATACCGTGTAAACCAAAAAAGCGAATGAGAGTCGATGTAACGGAACAAGATCTCGACTCGGCTTTTCAAAAAATTATGGATGGCGATTCAGCGGTGGACGCCGTGGGACAGGATGAGAGTCGACGAGGGATTCCACTACCGGACGGACGGAGGGACGAGAGGACTAATGCAGGAATTGATTCCCTGCACCAACAGGAAACCTTAGACGATGCGATGGATACGGAGGAAAGTAACGTAGAAATTAATTCTGACACCTGCGCAAGCGATCTTTTTATAAACAAAGCTGCCGCGGTTAATAGCACTAAGAATTTTGACGACTCAATATCCACGCATATCGACTCTAGCAATAAGGAGGAAATTCGAGACGCCCGATCACGTGATCCGGCCGTGTCTAATGTTATTGACGAGAATAGAGAAGTATACTCTGTTTACGATGGTAAGTTGAAGAAGTGTACACAGCAACAGTTTCGCCCGACGTTTACCAGATACGACAGCAGCTTTCTAGGCAAAGCAAAGATTACAATTAAACTACCCCCTGATCAAACGTCTGCAAGAAAGGGGAAAAATTTAATTAAAATATGGATGCATTTAACGAACATTTGTATCTGTCCCTCCTCTCTGGAGATGTTGAACCACTATTCAGCTGAAGCGGAATTTATTGATTATCTCGAGGCCAATCTGGCCCTAGAAGCAATAGAAAAAATCCCGAGTAAATTGAAAGCGTTTATGGAACAACGATCCATGATTAATAAGGGCGTCATCGCGGATTGGCCATCCTCCATCAAAGATCTTTGGTCGGTAATACAAAATAGAACGGGTATTATCGGCCTGGAGCGTATGTACCGACGCAAATGGGACAGTACTGAGAAGAAAACTATCTTATCGGAAACGGACAATATTATTGTTACCTTCAAGGGAGTCGGTATCAGAGAACTGAAGATATTTTCCAATAATGTGGGCTTGAAGGTCAGGCCTTTCGTACCGCAGACCAGGCAATGTTTCAACTGTTTCAGGTTTGGACATACAAAAATATCCTGCAAAAGTGAGTCCTATTGTATCGTATGTGGTGGCAAATCACACGGCCAATGCGAGGAATCTGTCAAGTGTCGCAACTGTGGTAGCCCCCACAAATCGACTTTTAGAAACTGCCCTGTGTTTGAAAAAAACAAACAAATTAATATAATTATGGCTCAGAAAAATGTTTCTTTTTTTAGTGCTAGACGCATTGTAGAGGGAGGCGATCGCGTTACTCCCCCTGCGGATGTTAGAACGAGCGAGAGATTATGACCGAAATTACCCTTCTCGAGGAAGGGCACTTATGCGGAGATGGCCCGCGGCAATAGTGAAAATCAGGACAACCGACCTAACTCAGAGGCGACCGTATCTCGCCCTTCTGAATACAAAAGACGCTCCAAGGACTCGGAAAGGAGGCGGGTTCCTCCGCTCAACCCTAGTCAAGATTATTATAAACAGTTCGATCTCAGAGCAGGTGACATCAATAAGGAGAAACAAGGTATCATGGTCACGTCGGCGAGAAATGGAGCGGCCTGGTCGAACTCTATCACCACTCAACCAACGGGGGACGCCCCTCCAATCATTAATGTACCACAGGTGCCTCAGGATATCACTGACGGAATGATGGAAATGTTGCCGCTCCTCAAACTATTAATGGAGTAGATGGAGAAATGGAATGATAGGGGTGGGCCCCCGCCCCTTCGTGAGTTAGGTAATCGGTCTGAGCCCACTGAAGGGAGGTCTCTCCCCCCCTCGACATAGCCTTCAGACTTTTACTTTGGAACTGTCGAGGTTATGGGACTAGTGCTAATGAATTATCTAAACGTGTTATGGAGTACGACATTGTTGTATTGACCGAGACTAGACGTTCTGACGATAAACGTATATACTTTTCAGGCTTCAAGACAATTCAAAGCAGGAATGTGTTGAACAGTGGCGGTGCATCGATCTCGGTACGGAGGGGCATCGAGTTTGATGCTATACCATTATCGGATGATATTCCCTACGGCTACGACATTGTTGGCATCAGGACAAAGAACCTGGATAACAACTGTAACATTATGGCGGTGTACAGGCACCCACGAGGGGTCCTCACTGAGGCAGAGATTGGTGTGGTTGCGGACCAAGTCCCTGATATTCTGGATTCGATCATATTGGGCGACTTTAATGCCCATAACTCTACTTGGAATTGTGACCTTACTACGCCTAGTGGCGAGGCCTTACATGACACATTGCTGGATAGAGGTTACTTCTGTATTAATACAGACACCAAGTCAAGGGTTGGCACGAGAGGACAACGTGACTCTAATATTGATCTGGCCTTTGGTACGGCAGGTATCGTGGACAAAGCCGAATATGAACAACAGGAAAACGCCTGGGATAGCGACCACTATCCTATCTCTTTTACAGTGGATAGTGAACCTCAGCCTTATAGAAAAATCACTAATAGAATTACGTCAAAGAAGACGAATTGGCAAACTTTTTCTAAACTCGTTGACGAGGCTATTAAGAAGGAACTTCTCCCTTTCATTGACCATTTTTACGACGATGTCGATGCATACTACAGGCGGTTTATTGATATTCTCAGATCGTCGATCGACCATGCATCCGGCAGATGCAAGACACCGAGGTCCTCTGATGGCAAGGTGAAGAAGCATAAGGTTCAACATAGATGGTGGGACGTGGATTGCGACAGGGCCATCCAAGATAGGAAAAAGGCGTTTTCTGCGTTTAAACGTTGTAAATCTCTCAGCACATGGGATAGTTATAAACGTGCATGTGCACTGGTCAGAAGAACGATCGCTGTTAAAAAAAAAGACATGCTTTGAGGAATTCTGCGCTGGAATCAACCGGTTCACTAGCCTGACTTACGTTTGGAATACCATCAGGATTTTGAAAAATGCTAGGAATAATGTTCGATGGAATACCTGGAGCGTCAAGAACAGAGAGGAGGAAATAAGGAAGTCTATCGACAAGCTGGCACCCCTTTTTGCAGGATCAGATCCGTTGCCTTTCGACATCAATTATAGGGATGATTCCTTGAGTTCCCCGTTTCGTAGATCGGAATTGGACAGAGCCATCAAGATGATAAAGAAAAACTCTGCCCCGGGGCTGGATGGAATCGAGTATAGGATGATCAAGGAATTGCCTGACTTAGCCCTTGAATGTTTGTTGGCACTGTTTAACTGTATATGGCTCTCGGATTCGCTGCCTGAGGATTGGCTCCATTACCAAGTGGTTTTCATCGACAAGCCTGGAAAAGAGAAAGTTCGCCCGATATCCTTATCGTCTTGTGTCGGCAAGCTGTGTGAACGCATGATAAACGAGCGTCTCATATGGTGGGCGGAAAGTGCACACAAATTTAATCCATCTCAGAACGGCTTCCGCAGGGGGAAGTCGTGCGCTGACAATCTGGTTAAGATTGTGTCGGATATTCGTGCCTCTATATCTTCGGGTGAGTACACACTGGCTGCGTTTCTCGACGTGTCGGATGCTTATGATAACATCGAATTCCGCACTATGATTGAGACTCTTATTGCGCTTGATTGTCCCGCGGGCATAGTCAGATTTATACGTAAATGGCTATACCGGAGACTTGTACGTTTTATTGTTAATTCTCAAGAATTCATAGAACGCCTTGTTTATATGGGACTCCCGCAGGGCGCTGTTCTCAGTCCTGCTCTGTACTCACTTTACACGGGGAGAGTATGCACTGACTTACCTGAGGGTGTGCAATCATGTGAGTTTGCTGACGACATCGGACTTTATGTGTGCGGTCCCAACAGACAACGTAATCGGGAGCTACTCCAACTGGCGGTGAACCTGGTTGTTGAAAGACTACGCTGTATTGGACTTGACTTAGAACCGCAGAAAACCGTCATAGTGGAATTTAATAAATATGGCCTGTATAATGAGAACCAAAGTATGGTGATTCAGGGATGCGAGGTGTTCTACAGTCGGGAATCGAAGTTTCTGGGTATCTGGATGGATAACGGATTGAAATTTTCGCATCAGATCCAGGAAGTTCGGAGTAAGGTCGACAGAGCGAATGCGGTCATTCGATACCTATGTAGAATCTCTAAAGGTCTAGAGGTTAATACGGCTTTGATGTTGTACAAAAGCTTGGTTCGTTCGATTACAGATTATGGCAGTTTCGTGTATCACCCCAGAGATGCTAATTCAGTTCTCAAGCTAGAAAGGACGCAATATAAAGGCATTAGGACGGCCCTGGGATACCGTAATAGCACTCCGAATAATGTTATCGTGGCGGAGGCGAAGGTCAGACTGTTGACGGATCGTGCGGAGATGCTCGCCAGGAATTATTTATATAAAGCTATGGCTCACAATTTGGACGGTGTATGCGATAGAATCCAGAGGGCTTACAACTCTGAATTGCGGGTGCGCTACCGTCAACCAACATACGTAATGTTCCTTATGTCTAGAGTGTGGAGGAAATGCGCCCCTGTCAGAACACTTATTGGTCCACAGAGAATTCACGAGACGTTTCGGGGAAAGTTCGAGGCGCATGATTATGTTCCTGTGGTCAATTTTTCCATTGGACTTGTGAGGAAGGGTAACAGTGAATATTCAGATGCTTCTATGATAGAAGACATTATTGAGAAATACCAGTTGAACAATGAGGCGGAAATCGTATTTACGGACGGATCGCATGGCCCCGACTGGCAAGCTACGGGCGCTGGTATCGTTATAGAGGGACAAGATACCGCCTATAAAATCAGTATGCCTAATGTCTGCTCGTCATACACTGCGGAGATTTTGGTTATTAATACGGCGCTGAAACTCATGAAGACATCACGTGAGACAAGAAATAACCACATTGTTATTATGTCAGACTGTAAATCGGCTCTTTCTGCTGTTCAAAACAATCTTATTTCAGTTCACAAAAGCAAATATGCGGTGGAGACTAGATTGCTCATTTACTCACTTGAAAGGGAATACAATATGAAAATTGTTCTTGTGAGGATTCCCGCTCACGTGCCGGCCGATGGTTTAGCTAAGGAAGCGGCGCATGAACCCCCAGATGAGAGCATCGAGGTCCCGACGGGGGATCTTATGGCAATGGCAAAAGAGGAAACTTGGCAGGCTACCCAGGCCTTTATCAAACGAGACTCCGTATTCAAGGGCAAATTTTATTTTTCAAAGTTCTATGATGAAGAGACCCGCAAGCCGTGGTTCAATGGAATTAATGCCGAAAGATACTACGTAACGCTTATTAACAGGATTAGAGCGGATCACTATAATCTGGGATCTTCGCTCTTTAGGAAGAACTATATTGATACGCAACGATGTGAATGCGGATATGAATGTGAGGACCTGATGCATGTAATTCTTCAGTGTCACAAGTATGATGATCTCAGAATCAAGTTGGACGAGGATTTTAGAGCCGTGGGTTACCTTGCAAAAATTGATGTGTATAGCATGATTAAGAATAGAAATTGGAACCTGCTTTATTATGTTTTTAAATTCCTTAAAGGAACAGGCAAGATTATATAGCGTGCTTGCATCTGCACTTGTTCCAAAATCCTTATCAGGAACGGTCTACATTGTTTGTGCTAGGTTGTCACTGACAAAAGGCACTCATCCTCCCTCACCCGAGGGAAAATCCAAAAACCCCCCTGTTGTAGTCTCCGGAGTTGCGTAATGGCCGCCGCCGCGCCGTAGCGAACACACGCGTTTTAACCTAGCTTGTAGCCGCGAAAAGTTTTTGCCAATTTTTAAGTTTAGCTACGGTTAAGGGAAGTAGTTTGGGGATCCGTGAGGGATTTAACTGATTGTTAGGATAGTTAGATTAAAGGGGAGAAAGACAATTTCCCCCCGTGAAGGGGAGAATAAGATATATCTGGGGCCGGGGAAGATGAACGCCAAACAGAAAGTGAAAACACAGATACCGATGAGTGCTGCAAAGAAAGCAGCAATGGAAAATACAGCAGCCAAGATAATAAATGAGAAGAAAAGAATGGCTGAAGACGGAAAGGATTGTGTGGACGAAGACACACAGGGATTCTCGCAGAAGGAGGGAGATTGGCAGCTCGTAGAACTGAAAAAGATGGCGAAGGAAAAGCGCGCCAAGATATTACAAGAACAGACTATCATGAAGATTGACAACAAGAAGACGGCCAATCAGGCAGCGATGACGTCAACACGGAAGAGATGATGCACGAATCAGGTAATATCACCACGGAAGACTCTAGATACGAATCGGCGAGTGAGATGGAGATAGATCCGTTAGTCTCAGACGTGATACAACACGCGAATACCTCGTGCAACGTTGAATTAAATTCGAGCGTGAAAAGTAAACGAAATACAGGTATGTCAGACAGTAGCAAAACAACGAATAGGACGGCACGAGAGGAATTTGAGAATCGTGCGGGTGTACTGGAAAGAATTAATGAGCTAGATTTGTCCGAATTAGCAAACCAGAAACAGGTTAAATTCAAAGAGGGGACCAATGTTACGTATAGATTAGTCCTTAAACTAAATAAAGATAATGTCCAGACAAAGAGAGGTAAGAATCGATTTAAAATATGGCAAGTTGCAACAAGGGAAAAAATTTTCCCGAAAGAAATTTTAATGTTATCGTACACAACGGTTATTTGTAAATTTGATAACTGTACTAATGCAAACCTTTGTTTAGAAGGAATTAATAAACTTACCAAGGAAACAGGATCATCGGCTGAAATCGACTAAAGAAGATCGAAATTTGTCGGGGTAATCACGGACTGGGGAGAAAGCATCCCAGAGCTATGGGAGACAATGGATGACCACCTCCTCTTCTTAAACCTTGTCTTTCTGGAATCATCCCCTTCTCCACCATCTCTTCCCTTAACTTATTTGCTAATATCGACGCGTACACTTTGTACGCCGTCGGTATCAGCGTAATCCCTCTATGTTCACTACCTCTTTTGCCCCTCTTTTTCGCTATCGGAACGACTACTCCGTCCTTCCACGCCTCTGAAAAACCCTCTCCTTTTCATACTCTCCCATAACGCCTTTCTTAAACCACATCCCCCATAACTCCACACTTCATTTCCTATTTAGTCCTCTTCCGCCGCTTTACCTTTTTTCAGCCCTTTCAGCACTCTCTCTACTTCCTCCCATCCTATCTCCTTTTCTTTCTTCACTTCCCCCTCCGATCCCTGCTCTCCCTCCTCTCCTAGAAGAAGCCTTCGCTTGTATTCCGTTCCTTCTAACATCTCTCTAAAGTATTTATCCCATTCCTCTAATGTTATCTCCTTATTAATTTCTACTTTTCTTCTCCTTTCCTTGTTTATTACTTCCCACACCTGCTTCTCTGTTCTCGCCTCTTTTGCCTCTTTCAGCAGATTTCTTTTTTCTTCCTTTTTCCTCACACTTTTCCTTATACTCCTTTTTTCTCTTATGATCTTCTTTGTGTTTTCTTCCTTTTTTCCAGTCTCTTAATAATTTTTCTATCTCCTCCCTCTTCTTTCTACAGTCCCCATCCCACCATACTCCCTTTTTTTCTGCCCCCCTTTTTACTCTTCTCAACCTTACTTCCATCTTAATTTTTTTTGTCTACTTTCGACCTTTTTATCTATTGCCCCCCTACCTATTTCTACCTCCGTCGTCCTTCTTCAAAACTCCTCTCTTGCCTCTTCCGACCAATCCGTCTTTTCCACCCACCTCCTTTCCTCCGCTATTGTCCCTCTCCTCTCACCACCACCCCCTTTGTTCAACCGTACTGCTACTGATTGGTGATCCGAATCTACCTCACATAATCTACCTTTAATCTTGTCACTATTTCCCAAGCTTTTTTATCTCCTATTGCGTAATTGATCACTGTTTTCCCCCTTCCTCCTGTAAAAGTCGCCTCCCCCTCCTCACCTCCCTCCTTTGCTTCGTTCATAATTTCCCACCCTTTCTCTTCCACCCATCTAATCAGCCCTTTTTCCTACCTATTTATCATTTTATCTTTCGATTTTCTTTCAGCTCCCTCTTCTCCATCCTCCAGCGCTCCTTTCTCCCCTGTTCTCGCATTGAAATCGCCTCCACTATCCATCTCTCCTCTCTCCCTTCCTCTTCTTTTACCGATTTTATCTTACCCATCATCTTGTCCAAGTTGCGCTTACGTAAACTGTTGCCAATCTCCATTTTTCCTTCTTCCATCTTACTTATCTAATCATTAATCCTTTTTTCTCCACCCATTCTTCTTCCTTTTCTAACCCATCTCTGACTTCCATCATTATTCCACCTATTGCTTTTTCTTTTCTTCCAACTCTTTCTTTCTTTGCACCCTGTATACTCCAGAACTTCTTTGGCACCCTATTCTTCATCTTCTCCCATTCCTCCCGTTCCAGCCACGTCTCCACCAACCCCGACATTCCACTCTTTTATCCTTTCCCAAAACTCTTCCTGTTTTTCCTTCACTCCCGTTACATTCTAAAAGTTTATCTTTAGGCTTCCTTCCTGTTCCTTCCTTTTTTCCTCCCTCTTTAATTTTTTTCTTCCCCCTTCTTTTTTTCTCCCCTCTTTTTCCTCTCTTTTGCTCCTTTTTACTTTCCCCACTTTACTCTCTCTGACTCCTTTTCCCCCTCCCCTCAGCCTCACCACACTCCCTTTTTTTCTGCTCTCCCTCTTCTCTCCACCCTACCCTCCCATCGTTTTTCCTCCCTTCTCACTATCCTACCTTTTCATTTTTCCGTCTCCCTCTTTTCTACTCTTTCCCTCTTCCTCTGTTCCTTTTTCTCCCCCCCCCCACCTTCTTCTTGTTCCTCTTTCTCATTTTCCCTTCCATCTGTCAGGACTTCTTTTTCCTCATCCCAACTCCATCACTTCCCCTCTATCAAAATCTTTCCGTACTTTACCCAAGCTCTTCTTCTATTCTTTCTCTCCTTCTCAGCTATCCTCTCCAGGCTCCATTACATTTTTCTTTCCTTCAAGGTCATGTCATTTTCTATTCTTTCCATCCTCCTTTTCCACATATTCTTTCTCTGCATTACTTCTCATTTTTTTACTCTATCTTTTAACCTTACTAAAACCATCTTCTTTTCTTTCCCCGTTTTTCTTCCTATCTCTTTTACCTCCTCTATTCCTCTCTCTACCCCCGTCTCTAGCCATAGCTTCTCCACCGCTCTTTTTAGCCTTCCCTCCTCCTCCTCCTCTACCCTTTTCACTACTACATTGTTCCTCCTTTTAGTTAATTATAATTAACAAATTAATAGTTTACATATTTATATATTTGTATATAAGGTGTGCCATTTTAAACGCCCCAGACAAATATCTCGAAAAATATGGAAGACATGAAAAAACGTTTTAGATAAAAAATGCATCAAAGAGGACAAATAATAATAAAACCAATTTTCAAATAAATCAATTTTTTAAGGTCACATAAAGGTCATCGCCATTTTTTTTATAATATGATTTTTCTAATTATTCTTCATATAAAATTATTAAGATAGTTGTAAAGAAATTAATAGTTTACAAGATATTTCATATTTTATTCTGGCACATTTTGGCGAAATATAAAATACCTCATAAACTATTCATTTTTTGGTAACTATACCTTTAACACTTTTATGTACAGAATAATAAAATGAATCAATTGGTGTAAAAAAATTGTTGCTTGGCAAAAAAATTATGTAATTTGGAATATGCAACCACATGTCTTTCTTG
>NW_020223377.1:12520-14187 GCF_003070985.1 Temnothorax curvispinosus | reverse complement strand
ATATAATTTTTTATATATTTTAATGATTAAGCAATATGTCTATTATTCTAAAATTCTTTAAATGATAATTATGTTTTGCATGTAATATGTTTAAACGTTACATATATTTCTTATTGAAATACATTTCTTTGCTTTTTTGCACAGCGACTCCAGAAGCAAGTCCCGTTTTCGAATAAATGGCAAATCCACTTGTAACATACAGACGTATGTACTTACAAATTGCTTTTCCACCTGAAAATGAGCCGGAGAAATCTTTGCCCCGAAAAAATCGTTAACACGATAATCCGAGTAGAGAACTGCGTACTATATTATGGGTATTCAAATAAGTTAGTTTAACGGTTTGACAGGTTATGTCAACAGGTTATGCCAAAGATTAATGTGACAGGTTAATGAGTCACTTATGTATTTTGCATAACCTTAAAGAGTAGCGTGCCCAAAGTTAATTAATTAACTTTTATTTATTTACTTTTATTAACTTTTTTTTACTCGAATTTAACCTGACATTGGAACCGTACGTTAAAACGTCCGTTCCCCAGATCAGTCGCGAACCGAGCCTGGAGACGTTGGACATGTCGCAGGCCAAGGACAACACCACCAGGGAGCAGAAGGCGCCGAGGACGGCAACACCTGTACCTGTGCAGTGCAGCCAGGACACCCGAGAACCGGATAGTGGCCTTTGCGAGGCCGACAGCCAATTGATAGCCGAGATCCTCACCCAACGTGCTGACGAGGAGGTGAGCAGGTTGTTGGAGGTGGGCTCTCAGCCCGCTGGACAATTTGATCGTACCGAGGTGCAGAAGGGGCAGCAGCCGGACTCAGCCGAGTCGCAGCCCATGGATTACACCGAGCTGTAAACAGTGGTTCTTGCTCGATAAGAGACTAACTTTTATTTTTTTTGTTTACTTTAATTTTATACCAGCATATTTTATTTTATTTGATATTCCTTTTCAAGAACACACTCGTTAGATTAAGCAGGGTTCACAACCCTCGTGAAATATTTGATATCGTTTTATTTAACTTGATTTTTTATATATTCTTATGTATTAATATTGCATGACGTAGCAGTGCTACAACCTATTACACTTTTTACACTTTCAACACTCAGACACATTACAACTGTCAATACACATTAAAATAAACTTTATGATATATCCCTACGCACTAATTAAGTCATTCACCTGTCGTCTTACGAGATATTAAGCCAGAAGGCAAGAGTCAGATTAGATAATGGACTCGGACAAGTTCCGAATAATAGTTTTAGCTTTCATATTCATTTTGTTCGCGATAGCGATAGTTTGCATTTTACTGCTAGTGTATTCGCATAAAGCCGGTTCACAATCCTATTATTTGCCGTTGAAACAATCAAGCATGAAGTTTTCGGAATACCTAGTGGTCGTAACAATAATATTCGTACCGTTAATTATTAATTTTCCAGATCCGTATTTAGTTTTTGTTCTTTTTACCCTATTCACTATACATACATTATGATTTTAAACGATCCCGCAGGGGAATGACATATCTACACCTTTGCGATACACCTTTACACTTTTTACACTTGTAGCGTTGAGAAACTAGCATGAGAACAACACCGATAGAGGTGATACACTTCGCTACACTTTCTTACACTTTTCTACACTTTACACACCAGCGCGTTACCAGCGAGCGTG
>NW_020223377.1:5817-12510 GCF_003070985.1 Temnothorax curvispinosus | reverse complement strand
TTTCTACACTTTACACACCAGCGCGTTACCAGCGAGCGTGCGAGACGTGCTAACACAGGCATTACACTTTTCCTACACTTTATTACACTTTATACACATGCGCGTTACCAGCGAGCGTGCGAATCGAACCAGCGAAGGTTCTACACCAAACGACACTTTATCACACTTTTTTAACTTCGATATTTTACTTAAAGCCAAATGGATTCATTCCAGGCGTACGTTTACATTTTGTTACACTTTATTGCAATTATGCTTATTTTGATTTACACTTTGCTACACTTTTACGTAACTTTTACACTTTGGCACCGAACTGAGCCATTTTGATATTGTATTCTTTAATTTGATAACTTTTAGACTTTCCCTGTCACTATAAAGACAACATTTGTATCAACCATTATGCATGAGATAGATTAAGTCGCTTTTATTATACTTACCTATTTTTATTTTATACTTACCGTTGATCACCGCCGGTGACACCAAATGAGACGATTCCTTGAACGATCCGGGACACCTGAAAGAAAAAGAAAAAGATTAATTACGATTGCGTTTTACGCATACTTACCTGGTTTCGTAGGGATTCGTTGAAATGACTTTCATACGTGGAGAGTCACTCGGTGCAAGCCTAGTGACTCTGTGTCCGTTTACGCGAAGATTCGCGGTGCAGCGGCGCGATTGGTTCACGCGCGGGCGATAGCCAATTTGCGTCTTTGCACCTTAGAGAGCGGCATCTCACTAAAAGTGTAGATGCCGAGTCAACGCGAACGACTCGGCACAAGAACAGTTACACTTTTAGTGTTTGAGGAGTCGTACCATTTACACCTGTGGCACGACTAGCCAATGGGAGAACTTCGCGCCCGTTTGCGCATCATGACGCATGCGTCGCTCTTAGGTGGGAGAACCACACCCGTCCCTCGTGGACAGTTCGCCGTGAGATATCGAAGCGTCAACACGTATTACCGTTGCGCATAACAAATTCGACTTCGGCTTGCTTATCCCGTTTACCGCCTACGATAAGCGCGTGTGATATTTCATCGCGGAAAGTCCGTTGCGCGATTACGTAGCGTAGAAGTCACGCAGTAAAATACGAATCCGGCCGACTTATCCCGTTGATTGCTTGTGCTGTTAGCATGAGTTGTAACTAAGAGAGATTGTTAGAAGCGATTGCGCGATCCGGGATATTAAATCCTCAAACACGATTGTGCATACTATAGAGCGAGACGGCAGTTCGAGAACACTCGACGCACGAGTACACGCGATCGAGCGAACGCGTCCGTTCCTACACGGAGATTGCTGTAGTGAGGAGAATAATAAATTGTTAATTATTTTATTACAAAAAATAAGTGATTTCAATCGCGATCCCAGTGTATTTCCTATCCATTGCGCGTCGTTGCATAAGGGCGTGGTCGACGACCTTGAACACGTCTGCGGCGTAGAAGACGGCGGCCATTGAGCTGGAAGGAAGGAAAGGACCACGCGAGTTCGAGAGGTTTCTGTATTTGAGCCTTAAAATACAGTGGCGACCGTATAATTCAGCCCAAGTAGTAAGTGGCTATATTTTGATTTTCCACAACATCAATCGTTGTTCCGGTCACAACATTGCAGCCGACGGTTGCATCCGAGCACGAGCAGCTGCAGCAGAGACAATTGCCGACCATCACCAACTACCGAGTAATCGCACAACCGATGTTAAAGAAGCAGAAGGTGCGAAAAGATTCGAAACAACCCAAAAACATCGTCATGGAAGATCAACGGGGCAGTTCGGACGAGACGGAGAAGGCGCGTACGCGAATGGTGCGGCATTGAGAGATGCGGAGACGATCGCTGAGCGATTATAGTGCACGAATCTGTAAAACCGATAAAAGAAAAACAAATGTAAATAGTGCGTTATAAAAATATAGATATATATTAACCAGAAACAATATTAGTGGACTATATGCATAGTGATAAGATAAATATAAAAGCATCATCAGTTAAACTATAGAATTAGATTATAAGAAAGATAAAAAACTATGATTACGGGGCAAATGCGCGAGCGACGATTGATACGCGGCGTGCGAAATTCAAAGAAAGTTAGTTTCACAGTTTAGACCGATTCAAACAAATCCGAGCGGCGTAATCATAAAAAAGAAAACGTTTATTTCAATGAAAGGATTCAAAAAAGGTCTTAATATGATTAACGATTAAAGAACCTTTTACCTGATAAAATATTGTGACATATCCTCATTTCCCAGTTTCTCTTCCACAGGTATAGAGAGAGAGAAGAAGATGATCGACGAAATAGTACGCGAATACATCGATTAATAAAACGAAAAAGTAGATTCACGCGAAAAGATTTAAAGACACGAAAATAGATTAAGAGCAAGCAAGCTCGATCTATAAAACAATATAAATTCATCGGGAAATGAAAATCCGTCACGAATAACGCGGATTAGTAAAGTCAGGGGTAAGTTGACAACGCGAATATAACGAACAATAATCACGCGAGTAAGATTACGCGAAGATACGAAAAGATCCGTGAATAGCGGGAGTAAATTGGCATTATCGCGAATCCGGGGCAAAACCGTCAGCATGATGAGAATTGCTTCGGGACACTTGGGAATGCATGCCTACCAAATATCAGACCTTTGGGAAACTCCGGGGCAAACCCGTCACTAGGACAAAAGTCGGGAAAACACGTTACCCATCGAAACGCATAAGCGATCGGCATGGCAAGCGTAACAACCGGTCCGATGATCCAACAGAGTCCGGATCAGCTGGCTTGACCTGCGGGGGGCATAATAAAGTTGACCTGTCTGACGGAAAACGCGACAGCGGTTCCCAACTGGGGGTAATGGCGACCACGCAATGCGGACGATCGACCGAGCGATCTGACGATACGCGCGACGGTTTGATTAGCGAAACGACATTAGAATGTTGCAATTATCATCGAGCAACCGTCGATAGGTAGGAGAGGACGCGCGAAGTATGCGAAACTAGAACCGCGACGTGAGGCAATGGAAATTTGCGATACCAACGGTCAATCGCGAATTTATCGATTGTAACGCGATTCAGGCGATTAGTGGAACAAAGTTTCACCGTCGAATGACGCGTCGAACGGCGATAAAGTAGGAGGAGAAGAACCACGGAGGCGCGGTCGGACTAGCCGACATATAACGAAGGATTGAAATTGTAATTTCTATGAATATGCTTTATAGGCGACTCTGGTAAACCGAATTGACAATCGAATGGTCAATCGAACGGCGTTATCAGGTGGAGGCGTGAACCACGAAGGTGGGGAGAGAGCGCGTGGCACGTAGAGCCGGACATTTGAATGTTGTAACGCGAAATCGATTATCATAAGTTGTATTAAGATTGTCAAGTATGTTAACAAGCCCGAATAAACAATCGATCATTAATTTTTAACAATGGCGAGCGATACCACGATGTGGTAGCGTAGAAGAATGTGCGAGCGAGCAAATTATAATATTGTTAACGCAAGATTCCCTTTTCCCAGATAATATTTAATAATTATTGATATTCGTTAGGAATAATTTCGAAGGAATAGAAGGATCGAGAAAACGGAATGCTGCGTAGTTTGAATCATGTATTTGCGAAAGTTGTTGACGAGACAAGTGCGAATAACATGTTTACATCAAATGAATGGGCCTATTGTACGCGGCAACACCTGCCTCGAGCGAACAATGGACTCTGGAATGCGGAAGCTTCAAGCGACCACATCTGGCTAGCAGGTGTATGGAGCATCTGGTTGACAGATGTTCTTGATGGGGCGGAGCCGTGACCAAGTGGGGATGCTGCCGGGAGTCCAGGAGCCGGAGCGAAACCCACCGATCGGGGAATTCCGCGCTAGAGCCTCGATGAGTACGGTCGATAGTAACTTTCTTCGGCAGGAATACTTCGTCTTAGAACAACTCGAACTCTGCGTTGAACGATCCCGCGGCAGACGCGTTAAATCTTCGTAACAACTTTACATCAATCTTGTACTATCTGGAAATAGAATAAAATAGAGGATATTTTACTATTTGAAATCGAAGTACTTTGAAATTTATTCAAGTGCGGGTTGATACCTTATCCTAAATACGTCGTACTTACCTGATCCTGATACCTACCTATATCGGCGATCCCACATCCGTGCGGGGGATCCAAGAAGCGTTCCAGTTACGGTCCGGGGCGAAGTCGTCAGTGCACAGCGGCAGTCCAGAGAAGGTCCGGAAAGCTGAGTCCAGCGGTGATCCAAGATCCGACGGCACAGAGGAGACCTGAAACAGAGGATGAAAGGGTTGAGAGGAATCAGCGAGGTCATCGTAAACAAGGTGGGGCAATTTCGTCATTAGAATCTAGAATCCTTTCTCGGTTTAGTAGGTGAAAATACGAGTGGCGACCGTGTCGGTGACATAATAAAATCATAATAAATCGTTGCGTGGGGAACATCACACCTCCGTACGGTCACAACATAACCTGTCAAACCGTTAAATTTTTTATTTGAATACGAATACGTTCAGGGAGACGTTATCAAAACTACCAACGCAAACACTGGTGCGTTCGGGGCTCGCTACCAACGCTAACGCTATGACTGTTCATACTAGGTGCGCAACTAAGTTTCCGGGTTTTTTTTATCAATAAATACAAAAAATGGTTTATTTAAAGTATTATCCCTCGCTAGCTATACATTTTTGCCATCTCTCTGGTAATACATGAATACCGCGACGATAAAACGACGCGTCTTTGGACCGAAACCATTTATCCAACCAATTTTGCACTTCTTCGAAATTGGTCAAGTGTAGCCCAGCCAAGCCATGCGCCATCGACCGGAACAAGTGATAATCGGAAGGCGCCAGGTCTGGCGAATACGGCGGGTGCGGTAGCAGATCCCATTTCAGCGTTTTGATGGTGTCCTGGACGCAAATGCTGTTTATTTGGCACAAAACTCGACATCTCCGTTGTTAGAAAAAATATTTTTGCGTTGCGATATGTGTTGGTATAACGACTGGTTATTGTTAACAGATGTCCAAGCTATAACTTCAGACAACTTCAAACATGTAAGTCGAGTACATGTGTTATTGGTGCCATCTATGTGTGAAACCCGGAAACTTAGTTGCGCACCTAATAGAACTCACTATCACTATTGCAGTATTGGCTCTACAAACAGTCCTGGTAGCGTTTGCGTTGGTAGCGTTAAAGCGTCTCCTCGAACGCACCCTAAATCGACAAAACTGAGTGAGCACCAGCGACATATATTTATAGACCAAGCATTCCGTCTACGACGTGAAGCCGGAAGTTGGCAGTTTAGGACAGAGTGAGAAAGCTGTTTTGTGTCTACTGCTTTCTCACTTCAACTTAGAGCGGTTGTCAAGAGTCGCCATTATTCATTTTACCGCTGTTAAGTGTTATAGGTTAAGTGTATGTATACAGAAAAATATTTAAAAGAAAAACGTGAAATGTATGAGAAATGTATAATAAATATAAAATAAAATGTGTGTGAGTATACAAGGTACAAAATATATAAACAGAGACGTATATAAAATGTATGAAATAAATATAAACATAAAGATAAAAAGGTGGTCTTGCTATTAATATGTATTTTAGAAAATATATAAAATAAATATGTAAAATAAATAAAAATAGATTAGAAAATAAAATATTAATAAATCAAATATTAATAGAAAATAGGTTATATAAAGACAAAATAAAAATATTAAAAGTTCTTTTATTTATTGGTTGTTAAAGGTTATTAATTTTGTAAATTTACTTCTGATCCTTTGTATTTTATAGTTTTTTGATGTACATATATGCCGCAATCGTAACTGAAAATATGCATACAATATAAGTTTTATCAAATCTGTCCTGTGATCTTGAAGTGGAGCCTGTTCCAACATATGCAATACATTATCAAATATATTAGATGATACATGTGATAAAGCAATTATTATTAATCTTTCAGCAGGATGTTTTTTATTAATGACGTTTGAATTTCCTCTTATTACTTTCTCTGCAATGTAACATAATGTTATAACATCGTTTGATGCTTTTATTAATCCTCCTCTACATTTTTTTTTCTGTAATGCAGACATATTATCGGTTCCAATTAATAATTTTTTGCAAATAGCACAATCTCTATCTTTTTTATAACTTTTCTAGCAACAAAACCAGAAATGTAGGCTACAACATCTTTTATATAAATTTGATGTGCACCAGTTTTCAGTAATAAATGCTTCATCTGAAATTTCGTCCTCATTTTCTTCCTCTAATTCCATGAATTCGTTGACAATATTATCTATCCCGTTATTGAGGTGTGAAACATTTAATATAGCAGTATCATCTTGCGCAGTAGTATTACCATGTGGTAATATTGTTAGCTGTGTATGGTGCAAGAGTCGTCTGTAAGCATGACTAAATTGTTTAGCTGAAGGATTATTATTATGTCCACTTTTACCTCTTATAGCTGAGAAGAACATCTCGATATGATCTTGAGACATTATGTACGTAAGTAGAAATTTCATTTTCTTTGTTGCAATCAATTCATTTGATATATTTTTTATACATGTTAAACATATTAACATACCTAAAAAGCCAGTCTTTTTCTTTGTATTCATAATGTTCACTCCATCGATAAATAAGTTATTTAAATAATCTATATATTTCTGAATATCCTCTTTAATACGGTCGATATTGATCAATGATATTGGTTCTTGACTT
>NW_020223377.1:0-5807 GCF_003070985.1 Temnothorax curvispinosus | reverse complement strand
GTTCTGGACATTGTTCGTTAGTACTTGTTACATATAACTTCTCTGTACTGCTTGCATTTATATCACATGTATGTTGCTGCTGCATCTGCTGAACCTTAATTGTGACATAAAGTTTGACTTTATTTCACAAATATGTACTTTTTTGTAATTACATGATCATTGCAACAGTTATTAAAAAATGTTAAAAATAAATATCAACTATACATACCACCTGAGTGTTATTACATTCATTTCTTAACGCCATATCAAATACAGTTGGTACTGTATTTGTTTTTAAATATATTTTACCACAACCTGTTATAAGAAAACAATCTTTTGTAAAATGCTGACTACATATAACCGAATTTTCGGTATATGAAAAATTCTTTATTTTTTTTGCTGCAAGCCATTGTCTTCTTCTCATTGTGTTTTTTGGCAACCTAAAAAAATATATATAGTCTTGTTGTAAACATATCAAACTTCCATAAAACTTTATATTTTTAAGCAAAAAATATTATTGCTTCCTCATGGAGGAACCTTTATAAGCGACATAAAATATTGCTTAAGCAACGTGCAAATTTATAATTTTCATACTTAAAAATTGTGAGGAAATAATGTTTAAATTTATAATTTGCACGCTTAAAAACTATGAGCAAGCTATGTTCAAGTTTCTACTTGTATAGTTTTAAGTTTAGTATGTAACTTTTTTTGCTCGCATTACAAATTACAATAATAACTATATTATTACAATATATTAACTGTACGTTTCTGTACCTGTGAAATCGAATTCCGTCCGACTTATGTCTTAAATGTACTCCACAAATGCAACAAAATACCGTCTTAATCGTCTCCTTTTTTGTCCTTTAAAATATTTAACGCGCTCCGTTAACCTCTACAGACCACCAGTAAATCGTCTCCTTTCACGGTAAAGAGGTTAAGTAAATGTGGCCGTGGCCGCTTTTGCTGTCACATAGTCAAGAGTGAGAGGGCAGTAGACGCAAAACAGCTTTCTCACTCTGTCCTAAACTGCTAACTTCCGACTTCACCCCCTTTATAGCAAAAACATAGGAATGCTTGGTCTATATTATATCAGTACAAAATTACCTTTTTCAAAAAAGGTAAAAAAAGTGCCAAGTACACGCAATGTATTTTGTAAATTCAAAAATCTAACCTAAGTGGTAGCTTTATATCTTTCTCACAAAATTATATTACCTAACTTAACTCAAGTGACATGTGTTTCAAAAAAAGATGTGAAATCTTTATTTTCTTCTTCACAAAATTATATTACCTGTGGGCTATCGTGCCACTTACGCTGGGGCGTCGCGTGCCCTTCGCAGAGGATATGCCGTAGCGAGAGAGGGATCGTCGAGTGACCTGAGAGACAGATGTATGTAATAAATAGGTCGTTTATTCTATGTCCTATAATACAAGTGTAGGTGTGTCAGTGTGCTGTGGAAGGCCCTAAGAAGGGCTGTGGAGGCGGCCCTGAAAAGGGCCGTTTGGGCTCTTCAGGTGCTGTGGTCTGGCCAGTGCTTCGTAGTCGATGGCCTGGTGTACAGCATTTACCCTCGATAAGGCGTCGGCTACGACCTTGTCTTTGCCTGACACATGTCGTATGTCCGTGGTGAACTGGGCCGTATATTCGAGGCGTCGTGTCTGCCGTGGTGAGCTGCTTGGTAGGTGATGGCGGCAGAGTCGACAGGAGTGGAGGCACCGTCCATGATAGTTGAGGAGAAGTGTAGCGCCGGACTCTTACGTCCCACGTTGAGTGCGCGTGGAGGACGAGTCAGTCGTACCGGTGAGAGCTGGAGCGGGACGAGTTTCCCCGTGTGGCCAGGACGGTAGTCCAGGGGCCGTTGAGGGTGTCTCGGTGTCGGCAGGCGGAGTGGCGCAGCTCGTCTCGGTGGTGGCCGTAGCTTCGGCGGCGGCAAGGTGGCGGCGAGAGGTAAAGACTTCTCCTGGTCTTGGCGGTGAGCCTGCGAGCAGTCGATAGCTGCCTAGGCCGTCGCCGTGTGGCCTTTTATTCTTCCCTGTCGGGAAATGAAACGCGAGAAAGTCTGCCACCTATCGGCGGCACTTTCGTATAGCTTCGCGGGCCGTAGTCTGGCCCACGCGCTCGGCGCGTGATCGGTGGGCGCGCGCGCAACGCGCGTACTATTTTGATTGTGCGGTCGGCAGACCGCCACATTACCTAACTTAACTCAAGTGACATGTATTTCAAAAAAAAATGTGAAATCTTTAAATTAACGTGCGCCACGTGTAAAGAGAATATGTATATTGCTTTGAAAGATACGTGTTATGCAACTACTTTAAAGAAATAAAACCCAAGTGGTATCTTCGTATTCATATTCAAGTGTCTTCCTATTCTAAACCCAAGTGACAATAGTTTCTTAATTCTCTTTAACAAAATAAATAAATTTATCTTGTAAAAAAAACTTGGCACTGCTAGACTTTGAAATTTAAATATTAAAATTTAAACATTAGTACTAAGATTTTCGATTGTATAAAAAACAATAAACATAATTTAAAGAGGAATGCGACAAGAGTAAAAAAGCAGCGCCAAGTTTTTTTACAAGAAAAATTTATTTATTTTGTTTTAATTAAATATTTTTATTTTGTACTGTTACTTTTTTAATTCTTTGTAATTAAAATAATTCTTTGTAATATTAAAAATTTGTTAAAGAGAATTAAGAAGCTATTATCACTTGGGTTTAGAATAGTGTTCGGGCGCGCAATAAACGCACCGAACGAACTGTCGAATCCGTTCCGCGAGAACGCGAGATATCATGAATGGCTCCGCTCAGCCCTTCAACTATGAGACGACCGGGGTTTCAGCTAAACGCGGACTCGATCGCCGGTTAGGAAGTTGAGTGGAAGGCCCAAAGACAGCAATTGACTTATAATATATACAAACTTTATTCGATATAATAACAAAAAACTGACGAAACGCAAGATGTACAGACAAGTGAGTGCGAATGCGCTCGGCGCGCTGTGACTTGTAGTTTTGAAGCGCGGTTTTACATAAAGTGCGATTTTACCGAAACGCGGTTTTCTCCTACGTCCTACTCTATACTCCTTGGCGCGGTCCGTTGTATTGCATTTGCACGCGGGCGGAAACGCAATCGGTATGGTGGGGAAGAGCGGACGCCCGGGGCGATGGCTACGAGAACCCTCGTTACGAGGCTGAGTACGCTCGACCTCGCTGGACCATGGCCGTCGGGAGCAAGTTGGATGAAGTTCGGGGACACTCTGAGAACTCTCAGTAGAGGCTCGGAACACCGGACCTCGTTTTGCGTGTTCCCTGAGATATTGGATGTGTTCGGATTCGTCGAAGGCAGCGGAAAGCTGAAGAGACGACGAAGTGCCGGCTCCTGTCGGAGCGCCGGCTTGTATACCTCGGCGCGGCAAGTTCGTTGGAACGGAGGCCGGCTCTCGGGCGGGCCGCGTGGGGGTGCTGACGCGCGCTCGCTTTTCGGCTCGGATCGGCTCCTCCGGCGTTTCCGAACTTATAGCTAATTTTGCGCGAGAAGCAAAGGAAGCGTAGATCGCAGTATATGTAACGGTTAGATGCAAGTTTTTACAACAATAAATTGCGGGAATCCCGAACAAATAGGAAGACCCTTGAATAGGAATACGAAGATACCACTTGGGTTTTATTTCTTTAAAGTAGTTGCATAACACGTATCTTTCAAAGCAATATACATATTTTCTTTACACGTGGCGCACGTTAATTTAAAGATTTCACATCTTTTTTTGAAATACATGTTACTTGAGTTAAGTTAGGTAATATAATTTTGTGAAGAAAAAAATAAAGATTTCACATCTTTTTTTGAAATACATGTCACTTGAGTTAAGTTAAGTAATATAATTTTGTGAAAAAAATATAGAGTTACCATTAGGTTAGATTTTTGAATTTACAAAATACATTGCGTGTACTTGGCACTTTTTTTACCTTTTTTGAAAAAGGTAATTTTGTACTGATACCACCTATTTTGTAGTGTTAAGCAAGGGGATCTGCAAAAAATTTGTATTTTTTATTTTTTAATTAATCACAAAATTAGCAATAACAACAAATACATAAAAATTAATAATATTTAAGTAAAAGTAAATTATACATTTCTTACAAAAATTGAAGGAACACTAAATTTATCTTTAAAAATAGGCAAAATTCGAGCAGCTGTAACTTTGTTAAAAATAAATAAAATTTAAATTTCAAGCTTAAAACCTCTACTTTCGAAAGGTTACTATTATTCGTCTAATTTTTATTATGTCTAGACATAATTTTAATTCAGCGAATTTTTATTATGTCATGACATAATTTTAATTCTGCCGCTAAGGAATTTTTAAATCAATTCTTATGAATCAAGCTTGAATTCAATGTCTAGATGTCCCAGGTTGTTGATAACGAGGTCCACATAGTGCGCTCCATAGTTTTTGGTGTCCAGGTGTATTAATACTTTAAATTCGATGTCCACGTGTCCCACATTGCCGATGACGAGGTCCACATAGTGCGCTCCGTAGTTTTCGGTATCTACGTGTATTAATACCTTGAATTCGATATCTACGTATCCCACATTCAGATTTAAAATTATTAATACACCTAGACACCAAAAACTACGAAGTGCACTATGTGAACCTCGTCATCGGCAACCTGGGACACGTAGACATCGAATGCGAGGTATTATTACACCTAGACACCGAAAACTACGGAGCGCGCTATCTGGACCTTGTCATCGGCAACCTGGGACACCTAGACATCAATTTCAAGGTATTAATACACATAGACACCAAAAACTACGGAGTGCATTATGTGGACCTCGTCATCGGCAACCTGAAACACCTAGACATCGAATTCAAGGTATTAATACACGTAGATACCGAAAACTACGGAGCTCACTATCTAGACATCGTCATCGGCAACCTGGGACACCTAGACATCGCATTCAACGTATTATTACACCTGGAAACCAAAAACTACAAAGCGCACTATGTGGACCTCATCATCGGCAACCTGGGGCACCTAGACATCGAATTCAACGTACAATTATACCTGGACACCGAAAACTATGAAGCGCACTATCTGGATCCCGTCATCGGCAACCTGGGACACGTGGACATCTAATTCAAGGTATTAATACACGTAGACACCGAAAACTACAGAGCGCACTATGTGGACCTCGTCATCGGCAACCTGGGACACCTAGACATCGAATTCAACGTACGATTACACCTGGACACCGAAAACTATGAAGTGCATTATCTGGATCCCGTCATCGGCAACCTGGGACACGTGGACATCAAATTCAAGGTATTAATACACGCAGACACCGAAAACTACGGAGCGCACTATGTGGACCTCGTCATCGGCAACCTGGGACACGTAGACATCGAATTCAAGCTTGATTCATAAAGGTGCCTTTTCATATGCAGCATGCTGCAGCAGCAAATCAGTCACGTGCCCAAAATTTACTAGAGCGTACTTGCTGCTCATGAAAAGGTGCAGCAGCAGCACAACAGCACGACATTAAATTATAACCTAAAAATAATATTGTGGTGAGTTGTTAGTGTATTTAAACAATTTAAATTTATAAATAAGTAGCATACGATATATATGATATACAATCAAATTAAAGAAAAGCCTAAGGTTAGGATCTTGGTTGCTTAATAATTGATTATCAATTTAATTATGTGATGGTACTGTTCTAGCTTTAGTGAGGTTACGTTTCAACACAGAAAGTAACGGCGCGTGGTTCGCTGGGGCGATGAATTGTACATAAATTTACGCAAATAATATTATTAGGCAATCAAGATCTAGTTCTGACCGTTTA
>NW_020223376.1:0-2555 GCF_003070985.1 Temnothorax curvispinosus | reverse complement strand
ACTTATCATTAGTAGAATATAAAATGACGAATTTAGGGGATACGCTCTATAGTCGAGAACTGGAAGTTGTGAGTGCAACAAATGGCGTTAGCAAGAGGATCGTGCAATAACATGGAGCAAGAGTTGTTGGAGCAATCCACTCTGTTAAATTCAAGGGAAGACTTTGCCGCGTGGGAGCAACAATGCGACGAGTTTATCGAATCGTTGGAAGAACAAAGCCGAATTAAACGGCCACGATTATCAATCGATCAGTCATCGATCGGTCTCAAACAGTCATTGGTCGCTTGTATCGCAAGACTCGAAGGTTTGAAAGACTCGGTACGTCAACGTTTCGTACATGTGGGTGCGGGATACAGTGCGAATGAGACAGGACTCAGATGGCGCGAGATAGATACGGCTTTTGAAAGCCATATATTGACTGGTGCGGTGATAAATTCCAAACACATCGACCCTCGTCAATTTCTCAAAGATGCGAGAGAAATTGTACTCGATCGTGTGCGGAACGTCATGCAACGACATGACAATGTAAAAATTAACACAGTGTTTAATGGTGAATTTGTTGCGGGTGACAAACGCGCGAATAAAAGTATCGCAACGAGAAACTATGAAGTCTTTCGTGAGTCCAATCTGCACGAGTGGTACAAGAGACACGTCATCGAGCCTACCTTAGCAAAGCTGGAGGAATTCCAGGAACGTGATAGCGGATGGGCGTTGTCGCGTATACTCAATTTAATGGTAAACGTGAACAAATACAATCCATTGCACGCGGGGTGTTTTGTGGAAATACCGCAAGAAATTAAAAAGAAGAAGGCGGTGATAAACGTGCGATCAATAGACAATGCATGTTTCGCATGGTCAGTGACGGCTGCTCTGTATCCAGTTGAGGAACACGCAGATCGGAAATCGTCGTATCCTCATTACACGTCGGTGCTAGATCTTACTGACATTAAGTTTCCAATGACGTTGGATCAAATTAAAAAATTTGAAAATCAGAACAACATCTCCATCAACGTGTACAGCATCGAGAAAAAAAACAAGGAACTTGCAATCCTACCAATACGTGTAACTGACCGAAAGATGGACAGACACGTAAATCTGCTGTACGTGCATAACGACAACGTGGGACATTTTGCGTAGATCAAGAACCTATCCCGCCTCGTGAGCTCGCAAATCAGTAAAAAAGAGCACAGGAAATACTTTTGCGATCGGTAAGTACCGAACTATAGTTCTTTTAATAATATATAGAATATTTTGTGTATAAAAAATTTATAATATTTGCGTTTATTTTTTTTGCAGATGTTTGCACTACTTCAGCTCCAACAAGAAATTGGCTGCCCACACCGTCGACTGTCAGGAGATGAATGACTGCGCGATCAAGTTACTGAGCGATAACGACAAGTGGTTGGCGTTTAAAAATCACAACAGGAAGGAACGAGTTCCGTTTGTCGTATACGCCGACCTGGAGTGTACCCTGGAGAAGATGGAAATCGGATCCGGAAACGTCCAGGTACACATATCAACATCATCGCGTGTTTAGCATAGGGTACTACGTTCGTTGCTCGTACGACGAGTCGTTATCTATGTATCGGTTTCGTCGCGATAAGGATTGCGTCGCGTGGTTCGCCGAGGAGCTAAGACGTTTAGCTCACGACGTAAAGACCATTTTGTCCACTAATGTACCCATGGCAGATTTCACGCGAGACGAGTGGGAAAAGTTTAACAGCGCAACGCACTGTCACGTGTGCGAAGAACCGTTCGAGCCAGACGACGTGCGAGTACGCGACCATTGTCACCTGACCGGTCGATACAGAGGTCCCGCGCATTCGAATTGTAACTTAAATTATAAAGATTCGCATTGCATTCCCATAGTGTTTCATAATTTATCGGGATACGATGCACATTTTATTATAACTGAAATAGCAACAGCATACGAAGGACATGTAGATTTACTCCCGATCAGAAAAGAAAAATATATTTCGTTTACAAAAAACGTTCAAAGCACCGAAGATAAAGATAAGAAAACGTGCGTCAAATTGCGATTTATCGATTCGTACAAGTTTCTCACCGCTAGTCTCGACAAATTGGCATCTTATCTCAGCAAGGATAAACTGCGAATATTGCAACGCGAATTTTGTGAATTATCCGCAGAAAATTTTAATTTGCTGACACGAAAAGGCGTATTTCCATATAATACATTGACTGCGTCGAAAAATTGGAGGACTTGTGTTTACCACCGCGCGACTCGTTTTACAGTTCATTGACAGGTGACACCGTATCCGAGAGCGATTACGCGCACGCCGTCGACGTCTGGCAGCAATTCTCCATTCGAACGCTCGGTGATTACAGCGATTTATATCTCAAAACCGATGTCTTGCTGTTGGCCGATATCTTTGAAAATTTTCGCGATAGTTGTGTCGCGAGTTATGGACTCGATCCGGCGTATTATTATACTCTACCGGGTTTTACGTGGGATGCTATGTTGAAGCATACACACATCAATTTCGAATTGCTCACCGACATTGACATGGTCATGTTTATCGAACGCGGTATACGCG
>NW_020223375.1:4079-13700 GCF_003070985.1 Temnothorax curvispinosus | reverse complement strand
TCTATATAAGGAGATGGTTCATCAGGTCTGTTCTTTTTATGCGGTGCTGGATTTCCTGATCCTTCACTTTCCATTGCTCTTTTAAAACTCGGGTGAAATGTTTTTTGTTTTTTATGTTCTTGCCCTACTGAGGCTTCACTTGAAGATGATAATGCTCGTTTTGCATTCAAAGGATATACATGTTTAATTTCTTCGATAGGATTCCTGGACAAAGCGTCAGCATTTTTATTTATTTTTCCTGGTTTGTATTTTATTTGATAATCGTATTCCGCTAATTTTAGTCTCCACCTCATTAATCGTGACGTAGGATCAGATACTGAATTTAACCATTCTAATGGTTTATGATCCATTACTAATGTAAATTTACGTCCATAAACATAAGGTCGAAAATGTTTTACAGCATAAATTAAAGCTAATAATTCTCTTTCTGTAGGCGAATATCTTGTTTCTGCGTCATTTAAAACTCTTGATGCGTAAGCTATGGGTAGATCGCTTCCTATTTTGCCTTGACTTAATATTGCACCAATGGCGTATCCTGATGCGTCAGTAGTTATAATAAATGGTTCATTAAAATTAGGATATTGCAAAATTGGTTCTGAGCACAAGGCGTGTCTCAATTTATCAAATGCTTCTTGTTGTTCTTGTTTCCATTCAAATGCAATAGATTGTTTCGTTAAATCTGACAGAGGTTTAGCGATTTTAGAAAAGTTTTTTATGAATCTTCGGTAATATCCTGCAAGACCGAGAAATTGCTTAATATTCTTTCGTGTTTTTGGCATTGGAAATTCTTTTACAGCCCTTATCTTCTTGGGATCGGGTCGTACACCATTTTCAGTTATCACATGTCCAAGATAAGCAACTTCTTTCTTTAAAAATTCACATTTATCAGGTTGTAAGGATAAATTTGCTTCTTCTAGTCGTTTCATTAATCGTTGGAATTTAATCTCATGTTCCTGAAGCGATTTAGCGTATATTACGATATCATCGAGATATACAAACAATTCAATTCCTTGTAAGCCTGTTAATACCTGATCCATTAATCTCTGAAAAGTAGCAGGAGCGTTCTTTAGTCCAAACGGCATACGGTTATATTCAAAATGTCCGTACGGTGTTGAAAACGCAGTCTTATGCTTGTCAGTCTTGTCCATTAATATCTGGTGAAATCCAGAAGCTAGATCAAATACTGAAAAATATTTTGCACTACCAAGTTGATCGAGTATATCGACAATATTTGGTAGTGGATATGCATCACCGATCGTTTTCTCATTAAGCGCTCGAAAATCTATTACGAGACGCCATTTTTTATTGCCTTTAGAATCATCCTTTTTTGGTACAATCCACAAAGGAGAATTATAAGGCGAGCTCGATGGCTCTATCACACCTTTTTCCAACATTTCGTCAACCTGTCGTTGTATTTCTTCCTTATGTACTTGAGGATATCGATATTGCTTGACGTTGATTGGTCTATCGTCAGTGGTGAATATTCGATGCTTTGATACGCTAGTTGCGCCTAGCGATTCTCCTGGCAAATGAAATCGTTCCGCATATTTTGTTACTAGCCTAGTGACACTAGTTTTTTCTTCCGCATTTAAATGATCGAGACGTAGTAGCTGTATTATTTGATTAACTCGTGTTTTATTGTCCTTTGAGTCTTCCTCTGCGTCATTTGCGTCCATTTCTTCGTTATTTAGCTCTTTGAATGGATATATTTTTACAGTCGGTATTGCTAATTCTACGTCTTCGTCCGATGAGTTAATAACATATAGATGTGCTATCCCATCACGATTCGAGACTACGGCGTTACCTAAGTACACCTGCAATCCGGCATCTAATTTTGGAATATATCCGTTTTTTATTTCAGGATTTGCTACACGAACAAATATTTGTTTTCGCGTTCTAGCGGGAATAGTGACGATTTCGTCGTTATGGAAATAGTACGATACTCCGTTCACAACCAGACAAGCCCTCGGGTAGTCTATAGTTGCCTTTTGATTTTTGAAGAATTCCGTGCCTAGTATTCCATCTGACTTAATTGGAAAATTATTAGGAACTACATGAAACCATGCATCAGCATCGAGAATGCGTAATTTAGCTACGCCTATCGTGCGTGTTCGTCCTTTAGTTATTCCACTAAGCTCGAATACTATTTTCTTATCAATGGGCACATTCTCATGGAGCGAATTCTCTTTTATCAAATTTATGTCGGATCCCGTATCTATCATAAAGCTAGCGCGTTCGTCGAGAAGATTTTTACTTGGCAGAACGACAGAAGGTGGCTTCCCGATCTTATTACAGATTTTTACACTTGCGTTTCCTCTTGAGGTTCCTCCGGGTTGACCAGGCGCACTCGCGGGCGTTCGTTCAGCGCTGCGCCTACTCGCTGAGCCCGATCTCGGTTTCCCGAATTCTCTTGGGCTCTGTCGCGTCGTACGTTTTCAGAAATTCTATTTTCTCTATTGAAATATTGATTTCCTTGGTTTCGCAGATTATTATTATATTGTCTCTTTCGACATTGTTCGAGACTGTGGCCAGGAATCTTGCAGTATCGGCAAATTAAACCAGCGTTTCGCGGATTAGCTAAATTTAGACGATTAAAACGATTATTATTATTATTAAAATTCATATTTCGCGTGGCATTATTTATCAAAGGATTTCGAACATTATTTAATAAGGGATTTCGGTTCAAAATTCGCGGTTGTAAGGCTTTACATTCTGCTCGTACATGTCCAGAATTTTTACAATACGAACATACTTTTGGTTGCCATTGCACATGAGATATTTGTGCAAGAGGATTAATAGTGCTGCATGAATAAGTATCATGACCATATCCAAGACAATTATTGCATCGAATTGATTGTATGAGTCCTTCCGTTATTCTTATACGTTGCGCGTGTTCCTGATACTCTGTTTCAGCTTTTATTGCGGATTCTATCGCGGTATTCAAAGTAATTGCGTCTCGTGGATACATTCTTGTATAAATGTCTGTTTTTAAACCGGTTAGAAAATTTCTTACAGCATTGCTTTCAGCAGAATTTAAAAATTGTATCGCCTGATTCGGATTTTCAGTTTGATAACAAGATTTTAATTGTTGCAGGATCATTGATACTCGGCTACCGTAATCGACTACTGATTCGTCGGGATGTTGAGTTACTTTAGCAAGTTCCCCGTGCAATTGTGATGAAGAATAAACTGGTGCAAATCTAGTTCTTAAGACTGCTAACAAAGATTCTATATCATTATATTCTCCACTTAATGCCACCCTCAATGCAGGTCCGACTAACTTATTTTTTATCATTTGAACAAGTCCATATTCCGCGGTAGGAGAAATCATATTTTTAGCGTGCATGCAACTATTAGCAAACTGTAGGACGGGCATATTTTTTCCATCAAACGGGAGAATTGTCTCGGCTGCATCTCGCAAACTTATATACGGCGCATTAGCTCTACGATTCGCGTCGGTTGCGTTAATATTCATGTCGCCTATCTGTCTAGTTAAATCATTTATTCCGTCTGTAGCCATTTTTATTTATTATAATTACTTATTCGTTAAAAGGAAATGTAAAAGTTCGTAATATTGGCAGGTTCGCACTTACATGTATCGTATGATAATGAAAAGAAGAATGATAGTTATGCGCGACTCCATGAAGCCTTGTCCACACGCTCGCAGCCTTATCCCTGCAGCTTCTCTCCGGAAAAGATCCTTTTCTCGTTAGTAGAGACAGGATGTTGTAGAATGAATACAGCAATCGGCTTCTTCTTCCGCTACTGGCTCACTCAGCTTCCAGAGAATTGAAGTGTTGTCCCAAGGGATGCTTTCCAGATGTCCAATCCTTTCAGCCTTCCAAATCGGGATCGCCTTTCTGGCAATCCCACCGCTGCCACCAAAAATTTTCAACTTGTGACGTCCTGGGTGATGCGAGGTGGCTTCGATCCGACAGAACGTCTCCGTTGATGGGTTCTTTTTCTTGCAGTTAAGGAGTTAAAACCCCAGGATAATTAGCTGTTGGTCGGCGATGTAGATTATGGCTCCTTGGATCCGTCAAAGGTAGGTAATTCAATAATCTTCAATAATCTTTATCTTTCTTTTGATATAAAAGAATATGATATTTATTGTAGAACTTTTACGATACAAGTGGTTTATGTGGGAGGATGGAACAAGTATAAGATATGTGACCTTTCCTGGCTCGTTCCACACTCTCCGTCGAGAGGGTGAAAGATTCTGCTTTTATACAATTTTGGAAACGGTGGTGGGAGGTGACCACACCTCGTTACAATGAGTCATAAGGCGTTGTCTAGCGGATGTGAGTCTACTTCTAGGGGTGTGGCTCGCTAGCCAGCAATGAGTCATAGGGTTGTGGCTTGCAATTCATTACCTTATATGGTTATGCGTGGCGTTCTGCTTCGACGAAGACTAGATTCACTCGAATGAGTCATACAGGTGACTCGTCTGAATTCTATTTTTATTCTCTAGTCTAACGGCGATTTGTATTGAGAGCGATACTTCTTTTCATTATTAAATTTCATTATGACTTTTATCATGAAGAAAATATTTAATATTTGAATCGTAAAAAGTGCAAATATATGTTGAACATTATTTAAATTTCTTTAGACATACTTTACATACAGTAGAATAATTTAATAATACAATTTAAGTCATTATTAGCATGTCTAAAGTATAAGAGATATTGCTCTCTTCGTCTAATAGTTAATATGGTATATCTGACTCTCTCTTTCTCTCTTTCAGATCATACAATACTCGCATCTCGCTCGGATTCGTGTTTCTTACGCTGCGCATAATACAATTCTATCTTTCTCGAATTCGTGAGTAACGCTTCGGCGCTTGACATTCGATATTTATATTAATTTTGGTAAGTATATATATTTGTTAAAAATAATATTAATAAAAGTGATGTTAGCGGTGTTAATAATGATTCTAATATCGGGTTAATAATATATCGTGCAGATAGAAATGGTCAACATTCTCATTAGTACAGGAAATTAATCAAATTAAATTGTATATATATATATATATATATTAAGATTTTTATTATTTTTATATCTCGCAAATGGTTGGGAATTTGATGGGAGTGTATAGGAAACATATTGCAGAAATAAAAGTTATAATCATTTTTCGTAGGTCTACTGATGCAGAGTTTATGTGCGCGGTCAAAATTTGTGTTTACCCGAACGAGTTTTTATGTTCATGATCTATAATTGCCAATTATACGTCATAATGCAGACGGAGGTATATATTTCGTTAATTAATTAGGTGTAGCAAATTGTTAAAATTTATGTTTTCCATATGGGCTTGAAGAGGAAGGTTTAAACTTAATTTACATCCAAACGGGGTATTTTTTGCAGACGTCATTTAAGAGATATTAAGGGTTGAAGTTTGAAATAGTCGAATTTCGGGTAGTTGTGATAGAAAAATATCAATTATATGGCACAACTCCCATGCTAAACTGTTATACCGGGTGTCTTTCCCTTTGGAATTTTTTGTAGCCTCAACCAGAGGAGTGACGAGGTTTTGACTTATACAAAAGTTATTATGCATAACCTGGGGCACATGTTAACGGCTATTATTAGTGTGGTTAATTATTTATTTATAATTGTTTATAAAAATAAGTTGCAAAATCAAACAATCTTGTAGTAAGTATTTTTTCATTAAGTCGATCAGTTTTTCGAGATGATTTTGATGACGTAGTTAGTAAAATGGTATTGATATAATTTTAATTGTTTATAACAATTGTTTTGAAAAATATTAATAAGATAATAGTTATTTCAATGTGGTGTTTTTCCATAAATATAGGAGCATGTATTTCTATAATTGTTTTATCTCCGTCTATTTGTTTTCATTTTTATTTTAATTTATTAAGAGTTTATAAGGCTATCCTTGTCTTACTCTCTGTGAATTGGTATTAAACTATCCTCGTCTTTCATGGAGTGAATGTTCAATTTTCAATCTCGTTTATTAATTTAATTAATTTAGATAGAAAATCGGCGTTAACGTTACTGATGTTTAGGAGTATGAGAGATTCTATTTTTATTATAATAATTAAGTGTCAAAATTTTCGTTCAGAAATGTAATTTTTCAGCTTTAAAATGTATAAAAGACTAAAATATTAATGTAAAAGTGATTTGGTCTTTGTAAGTCTAAAGGGTAGGAAATTCAAAATGGCGGATGTGAAACTTTAATAATTTATAACTCGAGAACGGTAAGAGATAAAAAGATGGGGTTTCTTTTGTTGTGTTCAGATAATTAAGGGCATTATTTTAGGTTGTTTAAAATTTCTGTGTTTTATGGATTTCCATAATTTTTAATTATATCTCGGAATTGAGAAGAGATATAATGTGGGGGTTTTTGTTAGGTTACTTGACATGCTCTGCTGAGTATCTGCGGTGATTTTATTTATCATCTTTAATAATATTTTTATGATAAATTTTATTGTTAATTAGTTTATTTTGAGAGATACAATAATGGTTTATAATCAAAAGTTATTTGACTTTTTGTGATAGTTCCAATAATCACATTAACTAGGTCTGTTAATAATATAATTTATTTGTTTATAACAATCATGTTTGAAAAAATGCTAATGAGATAATTATTATTTTAGCGTGATAATGTTTCTCAGGCATAAAAGGTTATGTTCTTATGAATAATCTTCTTTTAATTAATTTATTTATATTTTATTTTAATTTTCTGAGTTTATTCTTATGGAACATGTATTTATTCGTGTGTTGAATTGAATTTATATTGCATAAAAGATCTCATAAAGCTTGTAATATTCATTTACGATCAATTTTAGTGACTCTGGGGAATTTTAACAAGCAATTGTCCAAAAGTTTATAGTGTGATTTATGCAAATGGGGCTTAAGCTTGAAAGGGTACCTTAAGGCAGCCATGTTCTCTAGGCTTATGTCTACTGCTTTAAGAACGCGTATTCGCATCAGCTGAGTGTTTGTTGTGACAGCTATTTTAAAGAATAATTGTTATATTATAATGTTGTTTTCAGATGCTGGGGACTTCTAGCAATGAAGATGGAAAATCGAAAAATTTATGCGGGTGGAATATAGCGGTGATTATACCGTCAGACGTGACATCTCCCTCCTTAGGAAAGTTCGGTCCCCGAACTTTTATTAGTAAGTATAATTTTATGGTTATGTCGTATAGAGTATGATTATATTTATAGATAATTAATTATTTATGTGATTTTTATTATAGGATTCTAAAGTGTGCCTGGCAGTGTAAGAGCTGTGTTGCTGCAGTTGGATTTATCTAAATCGAGGTAATAGTTCCATTGTTTAGCAATGTGCTTAAGTAGTTCTATAGATTTGATTAGTAATATTTTTTTTTCTTCTTCCCTGATCTGCAATCCGAGCAGGTTTAGTTCGGTCTACATGTACGATTTTAATTTTATTTGGTGGAATTAATATTTTAATATTATTATTTTCTAGGATTTCCACAATTTCATACGGCCCTGTATATTCGTCATCGAACTTGTTTTTCTTTTTAGGTTTTAATAAATATATAAAATCTCTTACTTTATACGTTTGTGTTTTTAATTTCTTATCATAATAATGTTTATAACGTGTTTTGGCTAACCCTAAATTTGACACAGCTAATTTTCTTAAATCAGTTAATTTATCAATAAGTTCGCTCACGTAATCGTCATACGTTTCTACCGGATCTTCTGTCTTTAGTTCAGATGGCAATCGTGCGGCTTTGCCGAATACTAATTCATACGGTGTAAATTTTGTTCCCTCATGTACGCTAGTATTATATGAAAACATAGCATGCTCGAGCCAATTATCCCAATCATGTTCATCAGTTATGTAATGCTTTAAATATTCGGTCAATACATGATGGCTTCTTTCTAACGAGCCATTGGATTGAGGATGGAAAGCAGTTGTGCAATATTGTTTTATTTTAAAATATTTTGCAAATTTCTTCATCATTGAACTAGTAAAATTTGAACCTTGATCCGTCAAAATTGCTTTGGGACTTCCAAATTGACAAATAAATCTACGTGTGAATGCTTTTGCTATTTCCTCTGAGTTCGCTTGCACAAGAGGTACGGCAACTGAATATTTTGTTAATTGATCCTGAATTGTTAAAATATATTCATTACCATTATCAGTAATAGGCAAAGGCCCTAATATATCCATAGCAACTTTATCAAATGCGTCTACAGGAGTGTCGGTTATAATCATCGGTTGTTTAGTCTTTACGCGTACTAATTTTTTCTTTTGGCAACTACTACAGGTTTGAATAAATTTTTCAACTTGACTTTTCATATTTTCCCAAAAATATTTATGACGTATCCGCGCCACTGTTTTTGCGATTCCTTTATGTCCTCCGACACTGGATTCGTGGGACTCACGTATGATACGCGGTCTATCCTTGAGCTCGGGTATGCACACTTGGCCCTTGCATACAGTAATTTGAATGTCTGTATTTAAAAATGTAAGTCTTATAATGCATCGTATTCTGAACCATGGTATTTTTATATCGCTATTGTTTTCGGATATGCTCGCATGTGAAATATTTAAACGCATCATTTCGTTTTTTAATTCTCTAAATCCCTGCGCTACATGTTTTTCTTGAATCTGATCATTTAATTCTTCTTTAATTATTATTCCAAAAATTTTCTTGTTGTTCTTTTCTGATATTAACACATGTCCTATTATTCCTTTAAAATTCTTCGGCTTCTGGCATATTTTTCTATCAATTAATTCTTTCCCTATTTCATCTATCGGATCTCCCTTTGTATTTATAAAGTATATTATATTATCATTTCTCATCCATATGTGATCTCGAGAGTCTATAATGTTAACAGAAGTAACTTCCATTTCTCTTATTCTTGGTCTCTGTAATTCTCTCGGTGGTGTTCGTTCCTTTAAGTTAGATTTTTTATTTGTTTTCTTACTTAATTTTTTGTTTGGGAATTTTTTATTTACTGGTCTTTTATTAGAAGTTGTGGCTTTTGTTTTCGCAGAATTTTTATTACTTATTTGTAAAGGTTTAGGAACTGCTTTATACGAAAGAGGTGAAAATATTCTGTTCGTATTACTTTCGTCTGTCGAATCATCGCTCGGTGTTTTCTGTTCACGGTATCCTAATGGTTTTTTATTTATTTCATAATCCATTTCATTATCAGTGTCTACTTCCATTGTTTTTAATTCTTGTTTATTTAATGGTATATTTTCTTCTATTATTTCAATAGCGTCAATGTCATCTGGCAATTTTGGTAAATTTTTATCAATTTTTACTTTTGATTTTGGTATTATTTGCATATGCGAAGGTGGTGCATGAACGTCAGCCTGTATTTCAATATTAGTGCGGTTTTGATGGCTGTCGCTAGACTGTGATGTTATTTCCATAGCCTCATCTTCAGATTCCTCTTGTTGTTTATGCATTTCTTTTTCATTATAAAATTTTTTATCATCGATTCGTTTTTTCGGGACACCCGTTGTGTGGCTTTCGCTCGGCCTCTTGCGTGAAGCGCGTGCGTCGTCGGGAGCGGTTGCTTCCTGCAGCGGCTCATAGGCGGCGTCGTCATCGCTAAGACGCTCTTGCGGGCCGCGCCCTTCAGCTTCATCCACATGCAACATTGCGTCTTT
>NW_020223375.1:0-3979 GCF_003070985.1 Temnothorax curvispinosus | reverse complement strand
TCTATATAAGGAGATGGTTCATCAGGTCTGTTCTTTTTATGCGGTGCTGGATTTCCTGATCCTTCACTTTCCATTGCTCTTTTAAAACTCGGGTGAAATGTTTTTTGTTTTTTATGTTCTTGCCCTACTGAGGCTTCACTTGAAGATGATAATGCTCGTTTTGCATTCAAAGGATATACATGTTTAATTTCTTCGATAGGATTCCTGGACAAAGCGTCAGCATTTTTATTTATTTTTCCTGGTTTGTATTTTATTTGATAATCGTATTCCGCTAATTTTAGTCTCCACCTCATTAATCGTGACGTAGGATCAGATACTGAATTTAACCATTCTAATGGTTTATGATCCATTACTAATGTAAATTTACGTCCATAAACATAAGGTCGAAAATGTTTTACAGCATAAATTAAAGCTAATAATTCTCTTTCTGTAGGCGAATATCTTGTTTCTGCGTCATTTAAAACTCTTGATGCGTAAGCTATGGGTAGATCGCTTCCTATTTTGCCTTGACTTAATATTGCACCAATGGCGTATCCTGATGCGTCAGTAGTTATAATAAATGGTTCATTAAAATTAGGATATTGCAAAATTGGTTCTGAGCACAAGGCGTGTCTCAATTTATCAAATGCTTCTTGTTGTTCTTGTTTCCATTCAAATGCAATAGATTGTTTCGTTAAATCTGACAGAGGTTTAGCGATTTTAGAAAAGTTTTTTATGAATCTTCGGTAATATCCTGCAAGACCGAGAAATTGCTTAATATTCTTTCGTGTTTTTGGCATTGGAAATTCTTTTACAGCCCTTATCTTCTTGGGATCGGGTCGTACACCATTTTCAGTTATCACATGTCCAAGATAAGCAACTTCTTTCTTTAAAAATTCACATTTATCAGGTTGTAAGGATAAATTTGCTTCTTCTAGTCGTTTCATTAATCGTTGGAATTTAATCTCATGTTCCTGAAGCGATTTAGCGTATATTACGATATCATCGAGATATACAAACAATTCAATTCCTTGTAAGCCTGTTAATACCTGATCCATTAATCTCTGAAAAGTAGCAGGAGCGTTCTTTAGTCCAAACGGCATACGGTTATATTCAAAATGTCCGTACGGTGTTGAAAACGCAGTCTTATGCTTGTCAGTCTTGTCCATTAATATCTGGTGAAATCCAGAAGCTAGATCAAATACTGAAAAATATTTTGCACTACCAAGTTGATCGAGTATATCGACAATATTTGGTAGTGGATATGCATCACCGATCGTTTTCTCATTAAGCGCTCGAAAATCTATTACGAGACGCCATTTTTTATTGCCTTTAGAATCATCCTTTTTTGGTACAATCCACAAAGGAGAATTATAAGGCGAGCTCGATGGCTCTATCACACCTTTTTCCAACATTTCGTCAACCTGTCGTTGTATTTCTTCCTTATGTACTTGAGGATATCGATATTGCTTGACGTTGATTGGTCTATCGTCAGTGGTGAATATTCGATGCTTTGATACGCTAGTTGCGCCTAGCGATTCTCCTGGCAAATGAAATCGTTCCGCATATTTTGTTACTAGCCTAGTGACACTAGTTTTTTCTTCCGCATTTAAATGATCGAGACGTAGTAGCTGTATTATTTGATTAACTCGTGTTTTATTGTCCTTTGAGTCTTCCTCTGCGTCATTTGCGTCCATTTCTTCGTTATTTAGCTCTTTGAATGGATATATTTTTACAGTCGGTATTGCTAATTCTACGTCTTCGTCCGATGAGTTAATAACATATAGATGTGCTATCCCATCACGATTCGAGACTACGGCGTTACCTAAGTACACCTGCAATCCGGCATCTAATTTTGGAATATATCCGTTTTTTATTTCAGGATTTGCTACACGAACAAATATTTGTTTTCGCGTTCTAGCGGGAATAGTGACGATTTCGTCGTTATGGAAATAGTACGATACTCCGTTCACAACCAGACAAGCCCTCGGGTAGTCTATAGTTGCCTTTTGATTTTTGAAGAATTCCGTGCCTAGTATTCCATCTGACTTAATTGGAAAATTATTAGGAACTACATGAAACCATGCATCAGCATCGAGAATGCGTAATTTAGCTACGCCTATCGTGCGTGTTCGTCCTTTAGTTATTCCACTAAGCTCGAATACTATTTTCTTATCAATGGGCACATTCTCATGGAGCGAATTCTCTTTTATCAAATTTATGTCGGATCCCGTATCTATCATAAAGCTAGCGCGTTCGTCGAGAAGATTTTTACTTGGCAGAACGACAGAAGGTGGCTTCCCGATCTTATTACAGATTTTTACACTTGCGTTTCCTCTTGAGGTTCCTCCGGGTTGACCAGGCGCACTCGCGGGCGTTCGTTCAGCGCTGCGCCTACTCGCTGAGCCCGATCTCGGTTTCCCGAATTCTCTTGGGCTCTGTCGCGTCGTACGTTTTCAGAAATTCTATTTTCTCTATTGAAATATTGATTTCCTTGGTTTCGCAGATTATTATTATATTGTCTCTTTCGACATTGTTCGAGACTGTGGCCAGGAATCTTGCAGTATCGGCAAATTAAACCAGCGTTTCGCGGATTAGCTAAATTTAGACGATTAAAACGATTATTATTATTATTAAAATTCATATTTCGCGTGGCATTATTTATCAAAGGATTTCGAACATTATTTAATAAGGGATTTCGGTTCAAAATTCGCGGTTGTAAGGCTTTACATTCTGCTCGTACATGTCCAGAATTTTTACAATACGAACATACTTTTGGTTGCCATTGCACATGAGATATTTGTGCAAGAGGATTAATAGTGCTGCATGAATAAGTATCATGACCATATCCAAGACAATTATTGCATCGAATTGATTGTATGAGTCCTTCCGTTATTCTTATACGTTGCGCGTGTTCCTGATACTCTGTTTCAGCTTTTATTGCGGATTCTATCGCGGTATTCAAAGTAATTGCGTCTCGTGGATACATTCTTGTATAAATGTCTGTTTTTAAACCGGTTAGAAAATTTCTTACAGCATTGCTTTCAGCAGAATTTAAAAATTGTATCGCCTGATTCGGATTTTCAGTTTGATAACAAGATTTTAATTGTTGCAGGATCATTGATACTCGGCTACCGTAATCGACTACTGATTCGTCGGGATGTTGAGTTACTTTAGCAAGTTCCCCGTGCAATTGTGATGAAGAATAAACTGGTGCAAATCTAGTTCTTAAGACTGCTAACAAAGATTCTATATCATTATATTCTCCACTTAATGCCACCCTCAATGCAGGTCCGACTAACTTATTTTTTATCATTTGAACAAGTCCATATTCCGCGGTAGGAGAAATCATATTTTTAGCGTGCATGCAACTATTAGCAAACTGTAGGACGGGCATATTTTTTCCATCAAACGGGAGAATTGTCTCGGCTGCATCTCGCAAACTTATATACGGCGCATTAGCTCTACGATTCGCGTCGGTTGCGTTAATATTCATGTCGCCTATCTGTCTAGTTAAATCATTTATTCCGTCTGTAGCCATTTTTATTTATTATAATTACTTATTCGTTAAAAGGAAATGTAAAAGTTCGTAATATTGGCAGGTTCGCACTTACATGTATCGTATGATAATGAAAAGAAGAATGATAGTTATGCGCGACTCCATGAAGCCTTGTCCACACGCTCGCAGCCTTATCCCTGCAGCTTCTCTCCGGAAAAGATCCTTTTCTCGTTAGTAGAGACAGGATGTTGTAGAATGAATACAGCAATCGGCTTCTTCTTCCGCTACTGGCTCACTCAGCTTCCAGAGAATTGAAGTGTTGTCCCAAGGGATGCTTTCCAGATGTCCAATCCTTTCAGCCTTCCAAATCGGGATCGCCTTTCTGGCAATCCCACCGCTGCCACCAAAAATTTTCAACTTGTGACGTCCTGGGTGATGCGAGGTGGCTTCGATCCGACAGAACGTCTCCGTTGATGGGTTCTTTTTCTTGCAGTTAAGGAG
>NW_020223374.1:0-2774 GCF_003070985.1 Temnothorax curvispinosus | reverse complement strand
AGAGAGAGAGAGAGAGAAAGAGAGAACGTGTACGGTGCTCGCGGTAGCGCGAGGCAAAGATTTTACGTTCGTCGTAAATGTCCTCGGTCTGAAATAATTCTTTGCTCATATCCTGAAAAGCACGAAGGCGTTCATCCGATTAGTCTAATCCCGCGATACGATTTTGGTATAAACACGGTCATAGGTATCAACTAATATCTCAAAACCAGATAATAAATTCGTAATAAAAATTGTTTAAGCAAAAAACATAACGCGCCGTTTTATGCGTGAGATAATTTATATATGCATATATTATAAAATAATATAATGATTTATATTAGCAATAAAATGATATAATAAAACTAAGAGTAGGAAATATTATTAACAATTTATAACATTTCTTAGCTGCAAAAATGACTGATAGTTACAAAAGAAAGCGTCGAAACAAGTTATAAATATGTTAATAGCAAATATTTGCCCACTATATTAAATAGTGTGGATGTACCTTTATCTCGTACCGATATAGATTCATTTACATTGACCAGTATCGTTTGGTTTACACAACAGGTGTAAGTTACACGATGTCCATATCGCAATACCACGATCCTCTCCTTCCGGGCAGTAACACTTGAAATAAAAGGCGCACGTGACATATTAGGTAATTATATGTTGTAAAGAACGAAACAGATCGCTTTTTCGTGCTTGTAATTGCAGTAGCAAACATTCAACACATAATTTTGTCATCACTGTCGGCCGCGTATGTTACCGAACCCGTGGAACTCGCAAGCTTCAATCTGCATTCTGCATGGTAAACGGCGCGACAAGTAATTAAGCCTGATTTCAATAATATCTACGGGAAATTGAAATCATAATTCGCTAGTATTGAGACCGTTAACGGTAATCTCTGATATTGCAGGAGGAGAATGCTCCTTTCCTTTCTCGCAGCGTATTGCGAAATTCACTTGTTTCCGTTTTCGCTTCTAGCAACTGTCAGTACTGAAAATCTATAATATACATATACGTGACGTAAAATATAGAAAAATATAGATTTTTAGTGAATATCGAAACGCAGCCTTTACAAAACGAAAGCGAGTATAAAAAAAGCGAATGTGAAAGATTTTAGTCTTAACTCGCGTGTTTTTTAATCTTTTTTGTTTCTATAAAATTTAGAAGAGTTTATTAAATTGTTAAGATTAACAAATATTACTAAACGTAAATTAACACATTAAATGTATGTTTCGTTGTAGCAATAATTTATTAACTTGTTCGGCCAAATTTTCTCAGCGACCTTCTGTTGTAATCAGCTCAGTTATCAATTTTATTGGCCACCTGCAATTTTTTGTGACTAATTGGACACGTCTTTGTGCAACTGTGAGACAGGTAGTGACGCGGCATTGCTTGTGTCGTTTACTCCGTTCATTAATTAGCGCTTGGGGCACTCATTATATGTAGCTACAGAGCTTTACGCTGCACAATGCTTCGTTTAATGCTGCGGCGTCGAATAAAAGTAGCGCGACGAGCAGTGCGTGGCTGTCGTGCCGCGGTAAAATGAAAAGACGCCGCGCCACAATTATCTCGATTACAAAAGCGTTAAACGGCTTTTTGCTAGAATGTAAACGAGACGGGCGTAATCCCTCGAAACCCCGTAAAACGTGGCCGATGTCATGCATACGCCTGTATATACATGCTAATCTGTAACTTGTATTTACGAGAGTATCGAACTGTCTAACGAAAAAAGCGTTAATGACATTTTAGTTATGAGGATACCCCATGATAACAACAATATCTTAAAACCTTTGAGTACCTTAAGTGACTGAATTTTCCAAGATAATATCTTAAAATCTATATATGTGACTCAAAGAAATGGATTATATGATGTGATTGTTTACGATAACATTTATACGAAAATTTTAAGTAAAGTAATTGTTAAATTAGAATCATTATTAATATAATTTTTTTAAAATTAATATAGGCATTATAAAATAGAATAGGAAACAAAAGTCAATAATGTTTCTGTATATAATTAATATTCCGATAAAAACGTAATATCTTCGATCAAGATCAAGATGTTATTAGTGTTCTTATTTGCACATTTTATTTAGAAAATTTAGCTTTTATTTAAAAATGTTTCGCAATATTTAGTAATAAAATATTTTATATATTTATAGACATAGTTCTCTTTTAAAAATAAATTAATGAAAAGAGTAAGAATATAAATATAAATTTAAAAACACACATAATTAATATTATTATCTGTTACTTGTTTTTGTCACTTCAAATGCTCTTATGAAGTACGTAGTTTTCGAAAAGATTGAGAGAAGAGTCGGCGTGTGGCCACGTCCCGGTTGGTCGCGCGAGAGTTAAAGAATCCGGTGCGTGAAATCATAGTCTGCGGTTTACCTACCTTTAAAGCGTTGCGAATCCCGAGAGGGTTAATAAAACCGCGCATCGCGCGGCGACTGTTGTTGGAAGACGTTCGCGGACAGACGGACGGTAATTACGAGGCGCGACGGGACAGTCGGAACGGACGCGAAGTCATTCTTCTTGATCTCGCCCGTGGGGGAGGCAACAGGCCATCCATCATCGTAGCGCCGTCGTTGCTGCCCGAGCGTTCGCCGACAGGTCGCGCCGTCCCGAGATTTACACGCGGCGCGAACAGGAACGCGCCGGGGATCGAGATCCCTATCGGGGATCTATCCGTTGCGTCCGCGTCGGGGCGAACGGGCGGATGTGCATTCGAGTGTGTTCTTAAGTGGCTCTTGACCTCGCACTTCCATCGTTCTACATGGTCGCGT
>NW_020223373.1:0-9877 GCF_003070985.1 Temnothorax curvispinosus | reverse complement strand
ATGTGAGCTCCAATAGACATTAATTTTATTAACTTGAATGTAACAACAGTTGCCCTGAAGAAGATCAAGTAGGTCGAAACGTTGGCTACGAATTAAAATAGATCACTATTTAATGTAAAATTCTTTAATAACAATAACACCTGAATACCGCTCGTAATACAGGCCGAAACATAAGGGAGACCGGGACTAAACCGTCAGTTTTTTTTTAGTGCCAATTTTTAACAACAAAATAAATAATTTTAGTTAAATGTGGTATACCACTGTAAAGAGTGAACTTTTAGCTACAAAATTTATATAGGAAATTTATATAGGAAATTTTTGTCTACGTCGCTTTGTTTAACCGGTATAGAGCAAAAACGACAACGGTGGAAAAATTGAAATCTCAAAAATGCCGGGGTTAAACCGTCTATCCCCCGGGATAAATCAGTTTCAGGTTTGATCGCCCATAAAATATTAGACATCTACATTGGATTCGTGTTCAGCATGCATTACTCTTTATAATCACGTTATACCTTGAGATTTGGAGAGCAAATATTATTGCAGATATTACAAAATTTCCACGCGCAGAAAATGTAACTTTCACCTTCCGAAAACACGTTTGCCCTTGTAAAAATCATAACACGGCAGGTAACCTGCCGAAACTCCGTTGGTCAAATGGGTACCATAAGCAGCGTTTACAATGTTAATAGCGAGTTCGCACAATATACAGGTTCCGAGATATTTGATTTGACGGTTCAACCCCGTTGACGTTTTAGCCCCGGTCTCCCCTACGATTAGCTTTTGCTTCAAACAAACAAAGATACTTTTATTTATTACTGATCTTTCCAATTTTTCTTTAGCCATAAATAAAATCCTTGTAGGTTGACTCGATCTTCTGTCTCTATGTCTGGCTTCAAATTTAATTCTTTCAGAATATGACAATTTATTTTTTTTTATCCAGATTTTCTCCATAAAACGAAAAAATTACGCTCGATGAAGCAAACAGCAAAAACAATTAAAAAAGGCCAAATTTCGAGCAATAATAGGTGTATAAAATTTATGTATTCAAATTACAAATTACAAACAAAATGGTTTACGTTTCGGCCATACTTGGCCTTCCTCAGAACCGCAATTTCATAAATAACGTCGAATTACAAATAAAGGACTCGGATACGATCCGGCGCTACGATTTATTGTCGAATGTTAGTCAAATTTAACGCTAAATCGGTCGTCCATTACGTTGCAATGCTTATGTGCGTCCATGAGGTTGGTGCGAACGAAAGCCATTGTCGCCAGACCCTCTTAATGGCAACTGAATCAAATTTTGAAATTCCGTAGGAACACGCAAATTTAATAATTGAGTTTGACTCGTAAAAGTGGACTTACATAAGCGGTCGGTACCACAGGAACGCAAGAGAATTCTTTCCATCGTCAATTAGGAGCGAGTGTTCGTAGTTAAAGATCGCAGACGACCGATACACCTATTATTGCTCGAAATTTGGCCTTTTTTAATTGTTTTTGTTTTCTCCATAAATTTTTGGAAAGTACAATTCATCAATATTTTCCGTTAAATGCCAAGGTACTGAAAATTTGTTTTGTCCCGGTGCTATAATTGCTATATTTTCAGATATTTCTTTATTCCTATCTACAATAAGAACTTCGTCAATTGGTTCGAAAGAAACCAATTCTTCAGAATCCGAATTATTGTCGTGTTCTTCTAAATTTAATCGATTTATTGCATTCGTGCAGCTATGGCACTTATCATTATTATCTACAATAAAATCCAACTCTGCGTTAAAATTTTTGTTATATTTTTTAAAGAACTCATCGTCAATTTTTATATTGTTTTTTATATACAAAGGAGTATGTCGTAAATATTCCAAAGCTTCACAAATTGTGTTCTAGGTTCCTTTTTAGCTTTATTTGTATAGTCGACATTTCATCAAAACTTCTAGGTAAAATATTTATCATCTCATTGATATCAACCGGAATATTAACAATACTTCCTTTAATGATAATTGTGGGTTAATAGCAAACGGTTGTAATGCTTTTATTTGCATGAATGCATGGTATATAGGGTGATACCGTTCTTTCTTCAACTGCCGTCAAATCTGTTACGACTTTTGGCACATTATTGAACCTTAAATCTTCGTTTGCTGTTGTTTTTGGAAGCAGTCCTAATGTGATATATATCTTTTACAAGTCTTACACATATATTCCGATGAGTTATTGATAATTTCATTAATGAATTCATCAATATCCATTCTTGTGCCAATCAACTTATTTCGTATTTTGGTAATACTAAAATGTTCTATAGATTAAAAAAAAAAACAAATTTTTACAACAGACGTAAACTATATCTCAGGTCCAATTTTTCTGTTTTTAAAAAACTTTATTAACAATAAATAATAGGGGAGAGTTGGCAATTACCGAGCCCCTAAGAACCGAAGCGTATATCTAAGCTCAGAAAGGCTTCAAAAAAACAAACTGTGCAGTTTTAGATAGGTCATTTATTTGGCTATCCATATATCATAGCAATAATCTTGAAAGTTAAACACAAACTGAAATATTAATAATTTTTCAAAAAGTGAGAAAACGCGGTATTATATCAAACTGGTCTGATAATATCGTGACCAGGTCTGATAAAATCGTGCCCAGTTTAATAAAACTGTACCTATAAAAATTACTCTGGCTTCAGCCAGTGACATGAAGTAGAACACAATAACAAAATGTTTTTTTTATATTTATGCATTAATATCGTCTAGTAGGTACCTACATATAAAAATAAGTGAATAATGCGTTAACAAATAACGATCATTATAAATTCAAATCAAAACTTAAGCAACGATCTTTTCTGTAAGCACCTTACATTGTAAACTAAATAACAGTCTTGGTAACTCTTAACACACAGTTATCGTTATACCTATGAGTATTATACCTTGAGTGCGAAATTATCAAACTCAATCATTTCACTTTACAACATTAAAAAATATATAGGAAAGAAACGCGTGTTTCTAAAATCACTTTGCAACCTAATTTTATAGTGTTTTAGCCTATCAAATCCGTCTTTATTTCTCTAATGAAAATATTATGTTACTCACCTCTTATCAAAACTACCAGCAAAATTGCAACGAGCAAGCAGAGAAGCTTCCAGAGCGCAATGTGTTTACATGGACGGCCGGAACGCATTGACGGCGCATGCGGGTGGGGTATTTCGTGTTACTCTATGATATTAACATCATTGTGGGCGCGTAATACAAATAGTTATTGAGATAAACAATGGCGCAAAATTGTCAACCGCGCGGTAATTGCCAACTCTCCCCTAATAGTATTCATTATCTTTAATTTCATGTTTTATCTTTATACCTAAACATAATTTTATCGTAGTTTTCTCTATATTTTTAAAAAATTATCTAACCTTAACAATCTTTTACGTTTAATATCTTGTCTTCGTTGTTTTTTGACGAACTTTGAATCTTCCAAAAACTTTCTTTTTTTAATAATATTATTTAAGGATGTTTGTGTTGTACAGTACCAGCAAAACGTGATTAAAATCTGAAAACTGCAGATTTCTTAGGTTTATGTTGTTTGGAATTTAAATTAATTATATTACATAAGAAGTTCAACTATCGTAAAATAACATGATTTTTAACGTCTTCAAGAAAGGGAATATTTATAATTAATATTTTTCGTAATCAACGACAGAAAATTTTGGTCTTGAAAATGCCCTGAAAACAACTGCAAAAAACGAAAAAACGAATAATTTATAAGACGATTTTCGGTTACTATAGGTATCGAATAATTTAAATATATATTTAATATAAAAGTAATAGTTATATATATTTGATTAATAATTTTAAAACAAAATGTAAACCTAAAATATACCATTTAATGCCAGTTTTAAATATGGCAACACCGCATTATTTTCTACGTTGGCATTACTGCCATGCCTGTCAGCTTTTAAGCGCGGAATCAAAATGCCGAAAAATGTTAAATTAATATCGTAAAAAATTTCGATAAAATTTCGATATTGACTCGAATTAAGTGGTTACACTTTCAATATATCAATTTGTACTTCCTCACTGCGATGTTGCCAAGTCTCATAGATTAAAATGGGTTATGCACCGTACTGACCACATTTTGCTACAGTTTTAGGTAAATAACTTTAAAACGAGTAAGTGGATCCAAATGAACTTTTGTACGAATATTTATCATAATTTCATTAGTATATGTACAAAATTTAATTTAATTCGTAATGCTACTTCCTCATCAAATCATAAAAATAAGAAGAAATTTCATACGTCAACAAACTTTTGATTAAAATATCTCAGAAACTAAAGACGTAATAATAAATCTAACGACATTTTTTAAATACAATGTTGATACAAGCTTTCGATTGCGACTAGTCCGAATAAGATTGGTGCAGCCAATCTCGAGATATGATAAAAAGGTAATTATGCATAATAGCGACGTCCTCTCCGATGACCTTGACCTTGACATATGTTGTGAAGGTCACCCTACTGAGTGACCTTCAAAAGGTTTTAGCCGTCGGTCATTGTTTATTGAAAAGTTATAAACAAAAAAAGTTTGAAAAATATAGCAGCTATTTTGAGTTTTGGAAGGCATAAACGACTAATATAAACGTTTTTTTTTTTAAACAGAGAATATTTTATTTCGCGACGTCGTCGTCGTCGTCGTCGTCGTCGTCGTCGTCGTCGCCGCCGCCGCCGCCGCCGCCGCCGCGAAATAAAATATTCTCTGTTTTAAAAAAAAGACGTTTCTATTAGTCGTTTATGCCTTCCAAAACTCAAAATGGCTGCTATATTTTTCAAACTTTTTTTGTTTATAACTTTTTAATAAACAATGACCGATGGCTAAAACCTTTTGAAGGTCACTTAATAGTGTGACCTTCACAACATATGTCAAGGTCAAGGTCATCGGAGAGGACGTCGCTACTATGCATAATTACCGACAAAAATTAATGCAAACAAAGAAATCAAATAACTTTTAAACCAATAAGAGAATTGTGCTCAAATTTTATAGAGATACTCAGACGAAATAATAGAACAATCTGTGAAAATTTTAGATTTTTGGTAATGCTTTGAGATGTGACACATACATCCCTAATTCATTATTCAATGATTTGTATTCAGAATCGGTACGCAAAAATCTAATTCTTTCTTTGTTTTTGATTTGCTAATTTATACGGTAAATTTTAACTTTTTGTTTTAATTTTTTTCGTTATATATTTTTTTCTTTCTCTAGTTCTCTGTATAATTGTTCTTCTCTCACAGATTTTATTCTTTTAATATTCATATCTCTTTCTTTCTCTTTGTACGACGGATCTTGTGTGTTTGCTTCATCCTTTGTATATTGCTATATCTCTTTCACTTTCTTTGTATGACGGATTTTGTCGCGTGTTTGCTTCATCCTTTGTATATTGCTATCTCTTTTACTTTCTTTGTATGACGGATTTTGTCGTATATGCTTCATTATTTGCCTATTGCTGTCTCTTTCTATTTCTTTGCACGAAGAATTTTGTCGTATTCTCCTAATCCTTTGAACTTCTTTCTGTTTTTTTCTCTTCTTCTGTGTTAGCTGTATATTCTTTTATTTTTCTTTCAATTTGTTTTTCACAATCATCTATTTTAATATTTGAATCTTTACATTTTTTTCTTTATATATTTTTACATGCCGTAATTCATGTATTCTTTGTCTATTAAAATATTTATTTAGGATTTTATTTCTTTTTTTAATTTTTTTGAGCATTTTTATAACCCTTTAAATAAATTCTTATATATAAACAAATCTCTTCTTATTCCGTTGTAATTATAATCTATTATGTTGATGTTCCCAAATTAAAATATGTGAATATTTATAAAAGATAAGATTAATTAATGTTTTAATAATTTTATACGACTTACATAAATTATGTATAATGTATTATTTTATTATATTTAATAAATGTATTTCACAATCAATTTAGCAATTCCGAAATAATTATTAAACATTCATAAAAGAAAATTACACAAGAGTCGAATTAAAAGCCAGCCTCTTCCTTTTCGAAGTTTAATAAAAGTAAAACTTGTAGCTTATTTCGAAGGCTTTCCAATATTTTGTTGTAACAAAGTTATTTTCATAGTTATGCCGTATATATATCTATATATATAAAGACAAATGTCCTGACTGACTGACTGACTCATCAACGCCCAGCCCAAACTCCTAAACCGAATTTTTACTAAAAGTAATATGAAATAGGGATAGAATATTTTCCGGGGAGTGCCACTATGTGTATAGTTTTTTGTTACTGATTTTCTAGAAATCGGTTTTTCACCGTTTAGGCCCTTTACGGAACCTATAAGTTTTCGCGCTTGACCGCATCTCGTTGCGACGAGGGGATCGCTCGTCTATTGTTTAAAGGCGCGATTACGGTAGTCGAGTCATCCGCAGATCAGTTTCTTTCGTCATTTTTTCTGGTCGAAAAAACTTCCGGGGGCGTAAGATTCGGGTTAAATTTAAAAGATTTAAATGCATTTCTATCGCCCCCGCACTTCAAACTTGAAGATTGGAGAACTGTGGTTCAACTTTTGCTTCCAGGAACATATATGGCGACCCTGGACTGGAGGATGCCTACTTGCTGGTCCCGATCCATCCGGATGGCAGGAAATTCCTTTGCTTCCAATGGTGGAAGGTGTGGTTTATGCTTCCAAGGTGTGGTTTATGCTTTTGCCGCTCTCCCCTTCGGGCTTTCTACGGCACCCTTTATATTTACCAAAATTCTTCGCCCTGTGACGACTTACTTGCGACGTCGGGGATTCTCTTCCGTACTTTACCTGGACGACTTTCTTGTAATCGGTTCCTCTCCAGAGGATTGTCTGGATAACGTGCACACGCACATAAAATTGCTTTCTTTCCTATAGGCTTTATCGTCAACTTTAAAAAATCAGATTTAGAGCTCTCGACAATAAAGAAATATCTTGGATTTAATTTTAATTCGATTCGACAAGCCATGTTGATCATCCCCGACGTCCGCCGGGAGAAGCTTCTGCGTTTGGTGCTGGCTTTTTTAAAAAAAACGACGAAGCTCTATACGGGAATTTGCAGCTTTAATAGGATCTTTAATTGCAATTTGTCCTGCCTTTCGTCATAGCAATTGAACTTCAGTAGATAAAAAAGTAATATTTTTTAATTTATAGCATTTTAGAGAGGGAAAGGGAGAGAGAGAGAGAGAGAGAGAGAGAGGGAGAGAGAGAGAGAGGGAGGGAGGAAGAGAAAGATTGATTGATTGATAGATTTATTATGCCCAAGCGTAAGCTAAAGGGCAAAGTGAAAGTAAGCACAAACAAAATGCAAAACACAATAATCATATACAAAATTATCGCAAATAAGCTTAAACTAAAAATCTTAATACTAATCTTAGAGCTAACAGTTCAACAGAGCTGGACACAGACTCACAAGTATGAGTAAATTGTATGCAAGAAAGCAGGCAATATCAATCAGACTCCAATGCAAACAAATACGAACGGAGAAGATTCTTAAAAGTGCTAAGAGAAGATGCAGATTTAATATTGTCAGGAAGAGAGTGCCAAAAGTACATTGCAGAGAGTCGGAAAGAATTGCGATAGGTAGTGGTTCTATGGAGAGAAATATGAAAGGTATGCGAAAATGAGGCCAAGCGGTCTGATCTCCTCAATGCTGAATCAGGATCGAGGAATGAAAAGTTCCTGAAGATAAGAAGGTGATTGCGTATATAGAGAATGCGGTAGGTCTGGCAGCCAAGAAAATAAAGCCTTCTATTCTCGACCGAAATCTCAAACGACGCCTGAACGGAGTGATAGGCTCATCTCGCCTAAGAATGAAAATAAATATAATGCAACAGTTAACAAGTCTCTGCAATTTAGTATTCGATTCGTTACTTAAACCGTGATAAACAAGACAGCAGTAATCAATATGAGGTATGATCAGAGTATTAATAAGTTTGATTCTAAGCGCAGTGGAAAGTGAGTTCTTATTAAACTTAAGTTTGTACAGAGCGTGATGAACTTTCTGTGAAACTTGTAGGACATGCTTTTTCCATAAAAGGTTAGATATTAAAATTACACCCAAATTTTTCACATCGCTCACAAAGGGGAGAGGCGTTTGGTCAACAATGATCGATGGTAGAAGGGTAAAGTCAATGTTGTTAACATGGGTTTGACTGCCAAATACAATAACCTTGGATTTAGCAAGATTGAGTTTAAGGCCATTTGCACTGGCGTATTTAAAAATGGCACAGGCATCCCTAGAGATCAACTCAAGGCCGCGAATAATATCAGCAGGTGGACATAAGAAATATATTTGCTTGTCATCAGCAAAAAGCATGTGGTTTGAGTAAGACAAAACTTTGCTAATGTCGTTAATGAATAGGGAGAACAGCAGAGGACCAAGCACCGAACCCTGAGGAACACCCAGGGACATTGATAGCCAGTCAGAACAATTCCCCACATCATCAACCACAGCTTGAGAGCGGCCTGTTAAGTACCAGAAGATCCAAGTAATTACGGCATCAGAGAAACCAATTTCCAACAGCTTAATAAGTAGAAGAAGATGCGAGACCGTGTCAAAAGCTTTGCTGAAGTCAAATAAAATTATGATGGTAACAAGTCCATTAACGATCCCCTCTCTGATGTCATCGCAAACACGCAAGAGAGCAGACTGCGTATTATGACCAGGGCGATATGCCGATTGTCTAGTCTAGGATCTAAAATATTATGCTCATTTAAATAGTCAGTAATCTGTTCAGCAACAATCCTTTCGAGAATTTTAGATAGTTCTGGCAAGTTTGCAATCGGTCGCGTGTCAGACGGGGACAAAAGAGTGCGAATCTTAGACAATGGACGAATTAAAGCCCGTTTCCATTCAGAAGGAAACAAGGAAGACTCCAATGAATGATTGAAAAGTGCAATGAGCCATGATGAGATACCAGGCCAAGCAATACGCAGAACCTGAAGTGGAATGCCATCTGAACCAGATGCGTAAGAGTTGGCAAGTCCAGCGACAATATGCTTAAAAATCATATTGGGGTAGTATCGGAGAAAAAACAAACTCAGGACGTTGAGGTGGGCGAGCAACACGAGAGGTAGCTAAGATAAAATCATCGTAACTCAGTGGTGATGCTCGAGAAACTAAAGCGTATAAGTGAGCATTTAACTGATCCGGTATGAAAAAGTGGAGAGAAAAAACAAAAGAAGACTTTACAAGTCCAAGACGAGCCAACTGTCTCCATAATTTAGCCGGATCAGTGATGCCATTCAGAGAACTCAAGTGAAACTCACTCTTAAGGTGGAAGCACATAAAATTGCAGGAGCCATGAGCACAAATGCAGAAGTCATATGCGCATGCGCTATGGTGTCTGCATACTGCCCATGGCTTCTGAATTTTCAATCTACATAAACTATGCTTATGTATTTTTATGTAGATTGAAAATTCAGAAGCCACAGCCATGGGCAGAATACAGACAGATACCATAGCGCATGCGCATATGGCTTCTGCGTTTTGCTTATGGCTCCTGCAATTTTATGTGCTTCCACCTTTAGCACGATTAATGTCTGCATTAAGCTGATTCCGAAGGAGTCTAAATTTCGATCACAAAGACGCATTCTGAGCTCATACGAGAGCCACGGCACAGGACGCCTTCTAACCAACAAATGCTCGAGCAGGCGCAAAAACATCAAGTGCGCCACTTGAAGTACGGAATAACAAAGCACAAGATTCCTCAACGTAAGTGTCATGTGACAGATTGTTGATTACAGATCTAGCGTTAGTGACACAAGGCTGAAGAAATTCAAGAAACTCAGAATCAACAATACCTTTAAGAGAGAGAGAGAGAGAGAGAGAGAGAGAGAGAGAGAGAGAGAGA
>NW_020223372.1:0-4081 GCF_003070985.1 Temnothorax curvispinosus | reverse complement strand
CGATGAGGGTTCTGTGATAACGCCAAAGCACGTTCACACCATTATCATTAATAACCGTAGCGGTTTCAAAGAGTTCGTTTTAAAAACGTTCAATATCAAAGAGGTCGAATTAAGCACATGCATTGACGGAAATTTCTCGATAAATGTAAGTCGATCTGTAAATGAGCCCAGTACCGATACTTCGACCACATCCATAACGATTGATATCAATCTTGTGATATCTGCGGAAAAATGGCATAGTATACGGCCAGAGGACAAATGTTATGGTAAGCGTAATTATTGGAAGTTGCGCACAGGATGGTCAGACGTAATTGCTGAAGCAATCTGGGTACAGCACTCGATCGACTGTGTGTTCTGTTTCAAAAATAACAGTGTTTATCGTAGTGCCATTAGTCGTCAATTTTTAACGTTTTTTGGTCACTGCGTCGAATGTAAAGCCAGAATCAATGGTAGCTTGCTAAAAGAGCCAGCAAAAACGGTTGATGTAGTGCTGACATGTCGCATTGAGGGTATTAATTCTCGCATGCATTCAGAAAAGAAACAAAGGCACTTGAAGGGAGAAAAGCGTCGCAAAATGGCCGATGCTATGATCGATGGAAGAAAAGACGCGGTAATTTTACGACGCGAAAAGGCTGGTCGGTTAAAGAAATTTGGAGGAAAGAATCCACCGATTTTGCCAAGTACCGCAGTTTTGCGCAAAACCAAAGAACAGCGCCTTTTGGCGAAGTATGACTTAAAATTCTCAAATCCTGTATTAAATTTATACAACAACTCTCAAAACGGTAAGTATGTTGGGTATATTCATTTTATAGCATTGCTGAAATTTAATTGCATTTACTGGACGCCAGAACAAGCACAAATTTATTCAGCCCGCTGCCGTAACAACAGAAACGCAACGCTCGCTCTTGATGCCACGGGTAGAATTGTCAAACGTGAAAAATCACATGATCCACACGTTTTTCTGTATCAATGCGTGCTTATAACGAGCCAAGGAAGCGTGCCTACATTTCAGATGGTGACGGCTGATCATCGAGCGCTGAATATCGCTAATTTGTTACGATTGATCCTCGCCGCAAATTTACCGATTCCACCAATTGTAGTTACGGACTTTGGATGGACGCTTCTCATAGCGGTAGCCGAAATATTTGGTAGGTGTTCGAGTTTCGGCGATTACTTAAAAAAGTGCTACGATGCGGTCTTACACAGATCAGTTACGTTGTCATCGACGTATATGCGATTGGATGTAAGTCATGTTATAGCCATGGTATCACGCTGGAATTGCCTCAAAGGGAAAGAAAAAATCCTCGTGCGACGATTCTATTTAAGGTGCGTCGCACAAATGTACCAAATTTCGACCATGGATAAATTATCGTACTTCGTCAAATTTGTTCTTTCCGTCGCTCTCAGTCATTGCATCGGCCACACCCCGTCCAACGATATTCTACCTTCCGAAGAACAAATTCGATTTTTAAATGACAGAATAAAAGGCGTGCCGATTAATATGGAAGAAGTCGACGACGATGATGCCGACGAATTTTCTGAGAAAAAAAATATAGAGAAAGAGGAGCATTTTACAGAAAACGAAGACTTTAATTCAAATTGGAAAACCTGGAGTGACGATCTGTACAGTGCAGCAAGAGAAATAGCGAATAATTCATCGGTCGGTGATACGATAAACGTCTGCTACAATGAGGACTTTGCTAAGAGGCTCAAGAGGTACTTACTACCTTATGTGGCGTTATAAACGGGAGTGATGTTGCCCATTTTTGGGAAAGGGTCAACAATAGCAACATCGGCTGCCGTTGAATCAGAGTTTTGCGATATAAAAAAGCGTGCGTTCAAAGGCGAATTGCTTATGAGAGTGGACAAATTCGTTCTCAAGCATCTCGATCATATCGATAATAAACTCAAGCTGCTTTCGAATGAATCGGATATCCAATCGGCTGACGAAAGAAAACAACTGCCGGGGATCATGGATAGCCTGAACTCCCAGTCTACTTTGCTGCCAGCAGCATCATTTACAAGCGAGATATCGTATGCTATTAAAGGTGAAAACGCGTGCAGCACTCCCAATAAAACTGCACGAACAGATACATTGAACAGTGGTGTCGTTGATCTGGCGCAGTTATCGGAAACAATTTCTTCGATAACAGCCACCGACAAAACAATTCCATCTAATCAAAATGATAAAGAAAATTGTCTTGACTACAATAACAAATCAATTACGAAAGAGTTAGGGACAACAGTTATTATTCAAAAGTCGCCAAGCACATCACCCATAGTAGATAAAATAGCTTTTGAGAGACACTACGCTATGGACCAAAATATTCTAGCTGATAATGACTGGATTGTATGTGAAACATGGGGTGGTTTCAACAAAAACGTGAAAAACATCGAGAACGATGAACCGCCGAAACCGAAACGGTTGAAACCGACGTACTTGGACAATTGTTCCGAATGGGATTTTATTAAAGACTCCAAGATCGGACGCATCCCTATTCTTAAAAATGGAAATATCTCGAAACCTGTGAATATGGGTGCCTATAATTTAAACATACGAAACTCATGTGCTTTTGATTTGATATTTCAAGTCGTGGTACACGGAATTTTGGGTAACTGCCTGTATCGAGAAAAAACAACCTCGACTAATTGTCCCATCATGCAATTGTGTTATAATGTAATCGCTGCTAAAAAATTAACAGCGAAGCATTACAAGCTGAGAGCAAAAATCTTAAAAAAAATTGCAATGTTTGAGATCAAAAGCTACACCAGGAAAATCAAGTCAATCGACGTAAAATGCAATGCAATGCAATGCATCTCGCCCAGATAATTTTAAGATCGGAACCTAGTTATTCATACAAAGTTGAGTGTTCCTGTGGATATACCAACGGCAATACGTACGCTTTGCTGGATGTCAATATTGACATAGCTTTATGTGGTGGATTCCACCAAATGCAAGCGGCGATTGACGATAATTTACGTGTAAGTAGATCTTGTTTCAGGTGCAAAAAGTCAGTTGTAAATCACACAGATCACGGCTCCCACTTGATAATTGACACAAGTATTGTGACCGATAATCATTACGAAAACAAAAACAGGATCATTGTCCACACGTTAGGTTCTATTGCAAAAACCGTAACGATAGGACAAAAATCTTATATACTAATGGGTGTGGTCGATTACAATAAAGAAAAGGAGCACTATATCGCTTATGCATCAGCAGGGGAATATTGGTATTGTTATGATGACCTGTTACTAACTCGTAAGTCAGTGAATCCTACAACAAAAATAACGCCTCATGTTATTATGTACGGGATATGCAGCGATATGCCTACTAATTAAATATTAATTAAGTTGCACGAGTTTTTATTTTTACGCTAAAAATAATTATTTTTAAAAACAATATATTAAAAATATATAAAATATATAAAATATATAAAAAAAATTTTAAATATAAAAAAATAAAAAAAATATAAAAATATAAAAATGAAAAAAAATAAAAAAAAAGGGACCGATTTCCTATCACGTCCGCGTTCGTGGTTCTGGATTCGACAGAGTGGGGAAAATCCTCTTTTAATCCACTTCTAAAAAAGAGATGTGAAGTTTATTGTTGTCGCTTTTCCGCGATGCCGATTGGTTCTCTTGCTGCGCTTACTTCATTTGCAGCTGACATTGAATATTTTGATAGTTGTGTGTATCAAGGAGTTAATAGTGTAATAGTAATAGCATAATGTTAAAGCCAAATAGCGCGCGCGAAGCGCGCGTCTGTAGTGTCTGGTTAATATAAAAAATAGTAATGTAAACTATATACAATTTCTACTATTGACAATATCTTGACCTCTTTTTCCACATAAAGATACTTTTCTAAAAATTTTAGACAATGACTGCAACATTATAATAATAACTCCGGTATTTAAGTACGTCGCGCCAAGATTTATGTCGCAAAAAGGGATTTATATCACTCTAGTACGAGTGATATGCTGATAATAATTGTTAATAATTATTTAAAGGTAGCCAGTGGTCAGAACTGTACAGAACTATCGTCAGGGAGTTCAAAACTGTTGTTTAAAATCTCGAACGA